>NC_090269.1:208895461-209082961 GCF_040414725.1 Anabrus simplex | reverse complement strand
TGAACGTGTTTAAAATAACATGATTATAGTGCCACATATGATCTATTAGAGGCCATTTTTCCATGTGACACGAGGTAATAGAGCAACTCCTCTAATAAATTACGAAGTCGAGCTATTTGAATTACAGTTATATACTATTTCTTCTGTTTGGGTACCACGGTTATGTTGTTGATTCCGTGGATGTATTCGCTTCATGACAGCACAATTGGTTATCTTTTAATATGAATTTTTGTGACTTTGAATCCCTAAATGGCAATGAATAATTGTGAGGTACGTTCACATTCGGTATTGCTAGATGCTAATTAGGAGTGCCTGTCCATAGGAATTTCATGTTTAGTTCTGAATTCTCTTCTAAGAGAAATGAATTAATGAACTCTACCGACAACCGTTATATTGCTGTGGTATTTTATGCGATCTTTTTTTATGATACTCTCTATGTCCATGTGATAAGAGACTTCAGACCGACAGACGACCATGGTGTTTAATCCGAGGGAAAGGTCCGAATCGTTAACTATGTAACCTACTTTTCTAAAATGTAAACCATCTTTCGGCTAATGTAAAAACTTCGTAAACCCTTTAATTGTAAATCGGGGATAGAGAGTGAATTACCCTCTCGAGCTCCCCTTCATCTTTGTTTGAGGTGACTACGTTTTATAACTGTTTTTCATTCTGTAATGTGGTAAGGTATTTTCTATACGAGTCAGCTCAGTAGTTTGGGAATAGTCCCTGTTTCATCGGCCTAGAGCCCTGTAGGTTTTAATTTTTCATTATCTTGGAGCGCTGTGTACGCCTCCATTTCTTTTGTGTTTGGGCCAATTATTTAACCTGTTCTGTTCTCATGATGGCCCCGTAGGTTGGGTATTAAATACTCCTGCATTAAGTTATTTTCAAATTGTAAGTTATGCCTTGAGAGGCCAGTGATTGTAAATTGATGTTGCCTCGAGTAGGCTTGGAAAACTGAATGCCTATTAGCTCTTTTTCAAAGTTTCGTAACTGTAAAGAGTGCCTCTGGAAGGCCTGATATTGTATTTAGGGAGCAAGTGCTCTTTTGTAAATTTGAACTGGGAGCTCAAGAATTGTAAAGCGAGGGACTTGAAGCCTTGAAGGACCTGTAGGATTCACTAATTTTGTATTTTCCTTGACTGTTTCAAGATTGTCATTGTACCTACTATATTATTGTGTTCACTCAGTGTAAGATTGTAAAGTTTTAAGTTCTAAAAGAAAAAGAAAACCTTTTACAATTTCAATTCAATTCTTAAGATTGTAGAAAGACCCATTCACCCCGGTACCTTCTTTAACCTCTTTCTGCTCCACGGGTAACCCCGTAACAATTTTCATGAAGTTATGAATTAGTAAATTAATCACCCAGTGAGATCGATGCATGCAGAAGATACATTTACTAAGTCATATCTCTTAATATTTAAAAATGCAATTACATTCATTATTGAATTATGTTGATGGTTACTTATCAGTCACGTATATTTTATCTTTTATAAATTAATGTAGGTACTATTTCATCGAGCAGTTCCATCTGAACGAATTATAAATTTCAAAACTAAATTTAATGGTCAGTATTATAGCCTATTGCAAAATTATATAAATTATTTGTGATCGTTTGGAAATCTGTCTATTAATAACCCCATTTGTTTGAAGTAAATTTCGTGATAACGAGGTTTTGTTTTTCCTTTGTCTTAGATTCAGGTTGGGATAAAGTAAGGAGCGTCCTATATCACCGTATTACACCGTAATTACAGATCTTTTCGGTTTTTAATTAATTAAAACCTGTTGTTTTTGCTCAGATTATGAAATATATTATGGTGCACATTCCGCGAGTATTTTAACAGCCCTACGATATTTTTCGTCCCTTCACTCTAGGGTGTTGTTAGGGACTCACTGTACTTATACATATTTAAAATAATTTCAACTCATACAATACTCATTTTTATATTATAATCTTACATAATACTCACAGTACCGCTTATGTTTTGGCTCTTAGGCCCTGACAAACCAAAGGATATTAGGGTAAATAATGAAAAGAGATTATTTTTTGGAACCAAACCATGGTTTAAGAATTTGTCCACAGAAGGGTTCAAGAAATTAAACTTGTCAATTTCATATTTTTTTGAGAGAATGAAGTTGATCCTGAATTTAATGAAATGAAACATTAATTCCTTCCTTCTTGGAGAAAAATATGACTCAATATGATGAAATGAACTCATTCAGTTCGTTTCTTTATGGAGGATGTAAATGAATCTCAACTTGTAGAAAGGTTACACTTCATCTTCCTTAGGGCGGGATGAAGATGATGCACAAAACTGGATAAAGATAAAGTGAACAACTTCAATTCCATTTTCAAAAAATAATGATTATTATATGTAACATTTAAAGTAAATTATTTCCGTTTCTCTTTATAAAAGAATGTCGTGCTTGCAGTTTAGTTTCGCATTCATGGGTATCAATGCAATGCGTATTGAATTCATCCATGGAGAAAACTGAGTTAGATGCATTCTGATATAGGTTTTCATGTGCTATATCATTCTACGAAATCAAATTTCGTCAAATGGTGAGAATGAGGCTTGAAAATTACTGCAATTTTAGTCCACACATTGTTCACAGAAATGTCAGAAAAACAGAGTTATATACACGGACATATTTTATTACGCTGGATACAATGGAAGTTTGTTGCATTCTTACGGTGCATATTCTGAAAATTAAGCGTCATTCGCTTAAGGTAACACTGAACAGAATGACCTCGGTTACTGTATGATAATGGAGCAAATATGAGTGTAGAAGAGCACTAAACATCAAAATCAGTCATTTTGCACATGTTTTTACCTATAAGTAAGTTAAAGTATAGGGGTAAAAGATCTTCATAGGTCGACGCCCCGAACAAGTAACACTTTATAAAATTTACAGTATTATGAGTGGCTGTAAAAATACCTCGCCAATGTTGTGAGAGGGACATCAAACAATGGTATGATGGAAAACAGGAGGAAAAGTTTGTTTGCTAGTTTCTCCAAGAGGAGAAATATCTCTCAGCTTTAATTACTGTGTTGATGGGATAAAATTACCTCACGGGGATCACTGTACGTACTTTTTGCTTAGGTCTTAGTTGGGGTAGTTACGAGGTTGTAGATAAAGGTTACAGATCTATTCACATGGTTATGAAGGCATTAGGGGTTGTAGTAAGGATGTAAAGGAGAGGACGTATAAGTCTCTGGTGAGACCACAAAATTAGAGTGCAGTTCCAGTGTTTGGGGCTACACCAGGATACTTCATACGAGAACTGTAAAAGGTCGAAAGGACTGCAGCAGGGTTTGTTCTGGGTGATTTCCGACAAATGAGTAGCGTTATGAAAATGTTGCAAACTTTGGGCTGGGAAGACATGGAAGTAAGGAGACGAGCTGCTCGACTAAGTGGTACGTTCTGAGTTGTCAGTGGATTGATGGCGTGGAATAACACTACTAGACGAATAATCCTGAGTGAAGTTTATAAAGGCAGGGAAGTTCATAACAGCAAGACAATGGAAGAGGACAAATTGAGACTAATATTAATCTATAAGAACAGCCTCCGTGGTTCAGGCTGCAGCGCATCGGCCTCTCACCACTGGATACCGTAGTTCAAATCCCGGCTACTCCATGTGAGATTTGTGCTAGAGAAAGCGGAGGTGGGACAGGTTTTTCTCCGGGTACTCTGGTTTTCCCTGTCATCTTTCATTCAAGCAACACTCTCCCTTAACATTTCATTTCATCTGTCAGTCATTTATCATTGCCCCAGAGAAGTGCGACAGGCTTCGGCAGCCGGCATAATTCCTATTCTCGCCACTAGATGGGGCTTCATTGAAATGAAGCCCAGTCATCTGAACATCCAGCCAAGAAGTCGGACTCCAGCGAATTTTAAATCCACTATCAAATTCTTATCTGTGTGGTGGCGGTACTGCTTAGACTAAGCATCGAGTGTGTTGTAAGGATGCTGTGGATTTTCATTTTCATTCATCTATGAGAGTAGGAATGAGACCCCCCCCCATGGCACTACAGCCCTTGAAGGGCCTTGGCCTACCAAGCGACCGCTGCTCAACCCGAAGGCTTGCAGATTACGAGGTGTCGTGTGGTCAGCACGACGAATCCTCGCAGCCGTTATTCTTGGCTTGCTAGACCGGGGCCGCTATCTCACCGTCAGATAGGTCCTCAATTCTAATCACGTAGGCTGAGTGGACCTCGAACCAGCCCTCAGGTCCAGATAAAAATCCCTGACCTGGCCGGGAATCGAACCCGGGGCCTCCGGGTAAGAGGCAGGCACGCTACCTCTACACCACGGGGCCGGCAGAAGAGGAATTAGGAACTGGAATAATTTATCGAAGGAAATGTTCGATAAATATTTTAGTTCTATGTAATAATTTAAGAGAAAACTAGGTAAACAAATGATAGGCAATCTAGCACCTGAGGTAGATGATTGATTGATTGATTGATTGATTGATTGATTGATTGATTGATTGATTGATTGATTGATTGATTGATTGATTGATTGATTGATTGATTGATTGATTGATTGATTGATTGATTGATTGATTGATTGATTGATTGATTGATTGATAACGTACTATATTTCTCGTGAAGGCATTAATTACCTTCAATCAGAGTGAAGTTCCTACATTTGAGTAATTGAATGTTATCGTTGTAAAATGTTCTATTACGACAGTGTGCAGATCAAATCGTATTACGCCTGAAGTGTTTCTTTCTGATTTTCGTAAAATAAAATTCTGAAATAATTTCCTTTTTTGTGGCTCCTGAGTGCGTTCATAACAATTTCATTTTTACTACTTCATGAATACTTGCCTGATTTGCCTGCAGCGATACTTTCCATTTGATATTCTAGCTGCCAAAGGAGGCAGAGTTCTGTACGCGACCTACACTAACTCGAAAAGACAAGCTCGCCATACCTTGTTAATAAATAGGCTTCTGTTCATTTCAAGAGTAGTCCTTCCTGTCTAGCTGCAAGAATACTGATGATGCCACTAACGACTTATCGCCGTAAGCCACAGAGAACAAGGGCAGTAATGTTGATGATAACGCGGGACTTGACTAGGCTGGACCGCACAGGCCGCGCAGCTGACAAATGACAATCGTTCGTCTGCGTCATCAAGCACAAGAGAGCGGCAGGTTTTACGTGATTGCTAGTGAGAAATCCTAGGTTGCATTCTCGACGAAGTTTATTTTCATTTCAGCACATATTTGAAACTATTTATCCCTAAAATCTGTAGATACACTCTGACGTAAGTACAGGGAACCAAGTTGACCGTGTGTTGTCTGTCTAATACGTCTATTTACGTAACAGGCAGAAAGGTAGTAAATTGAAAATGTACCACTTCACGAACAACTGCAGTGAAGGAGGATCTAACCAGGGGCTCTGAGACAATGGATCAGGAAAGAAGTAAATTCAGGACCTGTTTACACGGGAAAGAGTATCTTTTGGTAAAAGTGAGAAGAGGATCTGATGCAAAATGATCTGAAGATCGAAGATGAAGCAGTACAGGAAATCTAGATAATAATAATAATAATAATAATAATAATAATAATAATAATAATAATAATAATAATAAAAGTGACAAGTTGAGTTTATGGTCGGTTTAGTCGCTAGTCATGTGTTCCCAACATAGATTTATCGCGTCTGAAGGGGACGGAATTTCAGCCTGTGTACGCGTTCTTTCCCAGTACGCTGAAGAACCCCTGCAGAATAAAACACAAAATTCTGACACTTTGACCTCTCAAAAGAGAAAGCAAACTGAAGGACATTAGAAAATAATATTTAATTCTTAATAATGCTAAGTATTTAACATTCCTTCAAATACCGATAGGGTACGTGAGAAAGGCCTCCTCGTGCGTATCCCGGGCAACGTTCTGTAACACTGTGGCTGTTTCGATACTAAGCACCCTCCTCGTGTCTCTTAATACCTTTGAAATTATTGTAAGAGTGAAATAAGAATGAGTGTTATTTGAACCTAGGTTGTACACAAATAAGCGTTGAATATTTCTCCCTGGGATTTTTCCCAATCTTTTGGGATCCGCTTTAGATATGGTTTAAGCCTAGTTGTACGTCCGGATACCTTTCCTGACCCCAAAGCTATGTAAAGAGTTGCATTCACTCACTACTACGCCACACGTGTTTCTGTGGTGGTTGATGTGGTGATGCAATTGAAGGTGCATATTAAGACGGCAACAAATACCCAGTCTCCAAGTTAGATAAATTACCAAACATTGCTAAAATCCACAAAATGGCTAGAAATCGAACCCAGAGCCCTTTGAACTGAAGCCCACTCATCTGAACATCCAGCCAAGGAGTCGGACTCCACCGAATTTTAAGTGCATTAACGAATTCTTATCGGTGTGGTGGCGGTACTGCTTAGAGTAAGCATCGAGTGAAAATATACAAGGAGAACAAGAAGAGGATGCTGTGTTCAGTTTGCATCCAAGATTTTGGTTAAATGGACGGTGATAAACAGGCTCATACAACCTACAAATTATGGTTAGATGAATTTTTTGAATTTAGCAATTGTTCAATATATGTCTATTTAAGAATAATAATCTTATTTGCTTTACGTCCCACTAACTACTTTTTTAAGGGCTTCGGAGACGCCGAGGTTCAGGAAATTAGTCCCGCAGGAGTTCTTTTACGTGCCAGCAAATCTACCGACACGGGACTGTCGTATTTGAGCACCTTCAAATACCACCGGACTGAGCCAGGATCGAACCTGCCAAGTTGGGGTTAGTAGGCCAGCGCCTTAACCGTCTGAGCCACTCAGCCCGGCAATGTTTGTTATATGTTTGTCGTGTTAAGTATGTGTTCTTTGTCCAAATTAATCACACTGGCAAGGTGTGTTTATCAGGCACGATTTGATCTAGCATGTCGAGCAATTACCCTTCTTTAGCCAGTGCGCCCTGTGAACTGAAAGGGTCTGAGAACTACTGCACTGCATTATGGCATTATGCGACATCCTTGGTATTTTCAGTATTCTGAAATAATGAACGAACACAAGTTTGCCACGAGGCATCATTAGGTTGCAAAGCGTTCTAATTTATAAACTCCCATTAAGAGTCATGATACCCATTTAGGGATATTTTTGCTGCTTATATTTTGAAGTAATCATTGGGTTGGCAGTGCTAATTTGTTATTTCCGCTGTTGTACAGAACTTATTCGAACTTGTGCATGAAGTGATTGTTCAGCAATTAAAAATAATGGAGTGTTAACTGTTTGAAAAGATCAGGTTTTTCATGGTTTCTTAATCGCTATTTTTAAAAACTGTCACATTTTTATATAGACAATGAAAAAATGAAATGGCGTATGGCTTTTAGTACCGGGAGGTGTCCGAGGACTACGACTCGCCAGGTGCAGGTCTTTTGATTTGACTCCCGTAGGCGACCTGCACGTCGTGATGAGGATGAAATGATGATGAAGACGACATACACACCCACCGTGGCTGGCGAATTAACTAATTATCGTTAAAATTCCCGATCCTACCGGGAATCGAACCCTGGTCCCCTGTGACCAAAGGTCAGCACACTAACCATTTAGCAATGGAGCTGGACTATATAGACAATCATTCAAGGATATTAATTTGTTCCTTATGGTTAATGGGTTACATTCAGTAACTTTTTGTTTTTACAACTGATTTCCTATTGGTACTTTATGATTGAGGGGCTGCCTGGCCGAGGCCGTAAATGCGTGCTCGGTTCTCCCGGAAGGACGTGGGTTCGAATCCCCGTCAGGAAGTCGTGAAATTTAAGAAACGAGATTTTCACTTCCGGAGGTGCATATGGCCCTGAGGTTCACTCAGCCTACACCAAAAATGAGTACCAGGTTAATTCCTGGGGGCAAAGCCGGCCGGGCGTAGACCTAACCACTCTACCCCATCACGTGCCGAGGTTAACAATGGTGGAAGCTTTTACCTTCCACTCCTCCAAGGGCCTTCATGGCCTGTACGGAGGTGACTTTGCTTTGCTTTCTTTATGATTGACACATTTGGGGTTTATGAAATGTGCTAGTTACTCAAAGTGTGTTCTGGGTGTTATTTTTCCCGTCTACTAGGCTATATGTTTCAAGAAAGTTAGGAAACAGCTTAAATTACCTGTTCAACAAAAATGCACTCTGGAATTCTTTCCTTGATTAAAATAGCTAAACTACCCTAATTTTGGGTCGAGAAAAATGAATGTGACATTGAATATTCTTTAGTAAGTTAGGTCTAACTCTGGTTTTATGGTTTCAACAACCTCAAATAAAAGGATTTATTCACGTGAACATCTTATCTTTGCTAGTAACTTGTACTCCGTTTCTGGGTCGTCTCTTATCACTGTCCAATAGAAACCTGCAAGCGTAGAAGTGTTCCATTTTTGCCTGATACCTTCGTTCCATTTGCGAAATGTCCTGATTGAATCGCTCTCCAGTTCGTCATTTACAGCACCGCAGTTGTCAGGGAAGAAGTCCAGGTGAGAATCTCACATTTACACAGGAACTAAAAGAAACTCAATATAATTCGATATGTGAAACAAGCTATTCAGAGCGAATGTCACAAAACATTAACAAGAATGAAAAATTTCACAAAACATTAGCAAGAATGACAAATTTCACAAAACATTAGCAAGAATGACAAATTTCAAAATACTTGAGCAAGCATGACTGATGAATCAAACATTCAGTTGTGCTAACATTATCTTTAGACTCCAAATTTTCCTAGTGCACAGTTTAAAAAATTAGGGGAACATGTTTTGTAACGTCTGTTGTGTGAACGTTAATTTGGTAGGTGAGTTTCCAATGGTCGTACAGCATACCTTGAGACCTTAGCTGCTCATGGTATGTCAAATCGAAGTTATACTCCATCTGTAGGCGTAGCCATGCATTAAATAGTCAGGTGACTCCTCAAAACAAAGTGTATAGCGGTGCGTCCGTGTGTCGTTGTGAGGTACACAGACTACTGCGGTCATTTGAGCACGTTGTACGTAAACCAGCACATCCCACGAGACATCGTAACGCAGTTCAAGTCACAAGGGCCGTCACGTTGATCCAGGAAGGATGGACGTTTCGTCGTATTGCTGTGAATCTCAATGTCTCTCCGTCAGTTATTCATCGCTTGTAGAATCGCTACATTGAGACAGGCATGCAGGACAAGCCCACAGGATGACCGATATCTGACCATCTGTGCGTTGCGGCGTCGTTCAGCAACAACCAGAGAACTGCAACAAGACCTCAGGAGGGTCACTGGAGTCACGGTGTCTGACCATACAGTAAGGAACAGGTTAAGAGAAGTGTTCTTACGATCCAGATGTCCTGTACGAGTGCGTAACACAGCAACATCGCGCAGCTCGCCTTCTGTTTGGCCGTACGCACGTCAACTGGCAACTACGCCAATGGAGGCCTGTGTTGTTCACAAACGAGTCCAGATTTCCCCTGACACACCGTGATGAACGTCAACGTGTATGGGGACAACGTGGTGAGCAGTACATGCCAAATGTTGTCCAGAACGGCGACCGATTCGGACAAGGTTCTGTGGGGTGGCATCAGTATTGATGGCCGTACGGATCTTATCGTCGTCCGTGGTAATCGTACCACTGCGGGGTACATCGATCAAATACTGCGACAGCATGTGTTGGTTGCTGCATACGGTGTTGGTCCTGAATTGGTACTCATGCACGACAATGCCAGGGCTCATCTAGCGCGCATCACCAGAGCTGTCTTCCGTGAACTGGACATTCAAGAGATGGAATAACCAGCAGTGAGTTCCGACCTTAGTCCCATTGAACATGTGTGAGATAGACTTGACAGAAGTGTCCGTGGGCATCCTGATCCACCACAGACTCTCCAAGACCTCGAACAGGTTCTCATTGAAGAATGGGACCTGATACTACAACGTGACCTCCGTCGACTTAAACGGAGCGTGCCTCGTAGGTGCCAATCTGTAATAAATACTCATGGAGGACATACACCGTACTGAAGCTCTCCAACTGTGATAAAAATCCAACCTGGAGGACTGTTATCACTTTGCTTTCTCCCCTATTTGGACATTTCCGTTTGTGTTCTGAAAATTAACGCGACTCCATCGATGTTCTTTTATATCTTCAACGGTAAAGAATAAAGCGCCTTCCTGCTGTCAAAAAGGACTATGGAGGTGTTATTTTTCTGCGGCTTAAAATTTGCGAATACCGAGCGGAGGGTTGATGTGTTGATCAGGGTACCCTGCGACCTATTGAATACTCTCTGGTGTTTGTTGAGTTCATTGCTCCAATAGCGTTTATTTGTCCTAGAAAAGCTGAACAACTTGGGGAACATAAACATTTTAACTCCCAAATTTTTCTTCCGGTAACACTGGTCAACAGCGAAAATCTTTTCAAACCTCAATCCTCTCGTGACAAACAACTTTTTATAAAATCCTTTTTTTCATTTACTTTTACTACAATTTTCGGACCGCAGGAATACAACAACACACCGTGATTTCCCATATCACCGACATACACGATATCGCAAAATTTAACTTCCCATAAAAAACATAACTTTATCACACTTCACTGGATTTCGAGATGAACGTAAATCTTATTGAACATAACTGTTAAATACACTTTTAACATAGAAAATTTTTACCTCGCGGTAAATATTATTATTATTACTATTATTATTATTATTATTATTATTATTATTATTATTATTTCGACAAAAAATTCTGAACTCATACGAAATTCGAAATTAAGACATTCGTCCGACTACATGATCGTTATCACCTTCCTAATTTTACCTAATTTGAACAATATCTCAAAGAATATTAACACATTATTTAAACTTCGCATTTTATAGTTTCTCGTCGTGAATTTTACAGCCCTGAAGAGTTTCACACGACGACCAGAAATGTAATACATTCGCCTGACCATTATTAAATATCAATTCGACACACGCACTGAAAATTTGTTAGAACAAACAATATTCTAACTATAACATTGATAAAATATATTTACAGACCTGTAATCTTAGCCGTCATCCTGGATTTCCTGCTGCATTTAGCCAGCAGGCTTCGTGCCTAGCCTTCCATGGCTACATCTGACATCATATTATATATATAACTTAAGATATACAAAAATGTACACCCGGTGTCGATTGACACCGCAAACACCGCACTTTTTTCGCGTTTAACATGCGACGAGCACTCCTCTCAGATGGCGACTGCCACTGTTTTCCCAAGACTCTGCTTTCGTTCACCCTACCGCTGGCCAGGTGTTCCAATCAGATAAGAAAATCAGACCTCGCGGCCAGCCTCCAGACTTCTCTTTGGCAAATATTAATCCCACACAATGAAACACAGAGAGAAACTCAGCTACATATTTTAACCAAATATATAAACCTTCAAATTTTTTATCGGCGGCAGTTCAGGAAAATTTCTATCACCTTCTACTTTAATATTCTATTTGAACCATTGACACCAACATGTAACAAGTTACTTGGAGAACAAAACCCTGCACTTTCCTCCAGACGAGTGACGTGAGCTTCGCCATTCAGACAACCAGACAGAGTGTGTAAAATGGACGGAGGGAGATTTCTTTTATACCCTCTGGGAGGGACGCCACACTCTTCACGAGGCTTCATTACACAATCTGATAATTTCACATCCAATGGACCAATTTTCTTGAAGTTTGTTCCATAACTTCGGACAGAGTTACGATTTATTACGGTGTTAATTTCATATATTTCCCATACTTGCAACGGGCGAAATAAATTATTTCTGCCCTGGCGTTTTGCGGGTTTTTCTTCATCCATTGGCCTTGCCGCGTGCCGCTAATTCGGGAGCCGGACGCAAACTTTTCTCCAAGCTTAACTGCATTTTTTTAGCCTAGGGGTTCTATCTTCACATACGGTTTATGAATAATTTGGATCCTTTATTCCGGGATTTATCATGTCGTCAAAATCTCTCGATATGAAGGATTTCTTGAATTAGATAAATTATCCAATACTCGAGGTCCACCGAAGTGTCCCGGCATTTCACGAGCTCGTGGCTCGCTTGTCACAGAGAGCTCTGTTCCCACGAGAGAGCCAGACTCTTGAAATAAAAACATGCCTACTCTCAAAAAGTAGTTTGTAGCTGAAATAAATATTTGGAATAAAAACAAATTTCTCAATGTAGAATTATGGGTTCAACAGTTATGGTTGCAAAAGAATAGATATCAGCCATAGCGTTAATAAGGATGACAACACAAGGTTTTAACCAAATTGGTCTGGAGATCAGAATAAAGAAAAGTATGGAAATTAATGTATCTAAAGAGAAACTAGATGACCGCCGACTGACTATACCTCTAGTATATCGCCTAATGAACATATTCGTTACCTTGGCAATAATTTTTCTGATACCTTTATGTTTGTTACCTAATTTACTCTCAATGATCTCAAAATAATACTCGATCTGCTGGCATCGTCACCTCTTTGCAAGAATAGCCGGACAAGGAAGCACGAGGCAGGGAGACATCATCGCTTACAAGCCTAGCTCGAAGAAATGCTTCATATTTGATCCGGCCGTCCGTTGCGAATTCAGCTCTATCCATCCGTACGACGTCGATCAAGGGAAGAAAGCCATCTGTGATCCAACAACACTTTATTATTAGGGAATGTATAAGCCTGAGGAAATTTAGGTTACCGGGCTTATGATCGGAGCCCACGGAACGAAAAACATCTCATTTTGTGAACATCTGGTGCTCTTGGGATCTCTAAATCAGAGAATATGAATATTGTCACTTCCGCCATTAAGGAATCATTAGCCATCTTGCGTAACAATCTCTACAACTTATAAGTGGCCCGTATATCTTGTTTAATAGGTCTACCGGTATATACTATTTTTTGGCACTTCGACACCTCAGTAAATTTTCCTAGACACAGTATCCGATCGAGCGAGTTGGCCATACGATTACGGGCGCGCTGATGTTAGCTTGGATTCGGGAGATAGTTGGTTCGAACCTCACTGTCGGCAGCCCTGAAGATGGTTTTCCGTGGTTTCCCATTTTCACACTAGACAAATGCTGGGGCTATACCTGTATTAAGGCGCGACCGCCTTCTTCCCGCTCCTAGACCTTTCCTGTCCCAACGTCTCCATAAGACATATCTGTGTTGTAATGGGGTATGGCTTTTAGTGCCGGGAGTGTCCGAGGACAACTTCGGCTCACCAGATGCAGGTCTTTTGATTTGCCTCCCGTAGGCGACCTGCGCGTCATGATGAGGATGAAATGATGAAGACGACACATACATCCAGCCCCCGTGCCAGCGAAGTTAACCAATTAAGTTTAAAATTCCCGACCCTGCCGGGAATCGACCCGGGACCCCTGTGACCAAAGGCCAGCACACTAAAAATTTAGCCATGGATCCGTACATATCTGTGTTGGTGCGACGAAAATCAAATTGAAAGATGTATTATCTTGTACAATTTTTCAGATTTCAAGACTTTAAACTGTCCTTTGTGAGTGTATTCAAACTGATTGATTATCGATTTCAAATTATATTTCTACAAGATAGTAACTGCTACATCCTCACTGAGACATTATGAGGAATCTATTGCTAACGAATACGATTACGATCTCGTAACTGGCTTACGCACTATTACAGTTCCAGGTTTCGCTAACTATACAGTTTCCTCTTCTTCTTCTTAATCTGTTTACCCTCCAGGGTTGGTTCTTCCCTCGGACTCAGCGAGGGATCCCACCTCTACCGCCTCAAGGGCAGTGTCCTGGAGCTTCAGACTTTGGGTCGGGGATACAACTGGGGAGGATGACCAGTACCTCGCCCAGGCGGCCTCACCTGCTATGCTGAACAGGGGCCTTGTGTGGAGGGATGGGAAGATAGGAAGGGATAGGCAAGGAAGCTGGAAGGAAGCGGCCGTGGCCTTAAGTTAGGTACCACCGAGCTCGATAGCTGCAGTCGCTTAATTGCGGCCAGTATCCAGTATTCGGGAGATAGTAGGTTCGAACCCCACTATCGGCAGCCCTGAAAATGGTTTTCCGTGGTTTCCCATTTTCACACCAGGCAAATGCTGGGGCTGTACCTTAATTAAGGCCACGGCCGCTTCCTTCCCACTCCTAGCCATTTCCTGTCCCATCGTCGCCATAAGACCTATCTGTGTCGGTGCGACGTAAAGCAACTAGCAAATAAAAAAAAAGTTAGGTACCATCCCGGCATTTGCCTGGAGGAGAAGTGGGAAACCACGGAAAACCACTTCGAGGATAGCTGAGGTGGGAATCGAACCCTCCTCTACTCAGTTGTCCTCCCGAGGCTGAGTGGACACCGTTCCAGCCCTCGTACCACTTTTCAAATTTCGTGGCAGAGCCGGGAATCGAACCCGGACCTCCAGGGGTGGCAGCTAATCACGCTAACCACTACACCACATAGGCGGACTAACTATACAGTTACGGTTGCAAAAGTACGGATATCAGCCATAGAATTAACGAGAATGGTGATATAAGTTTTTGACCAAATTGATCTGGAGATCAAAATAAAGAAATGCGTGGTCATTCATGTTCATTTTTATCATTACATATCGTATGCGTTATGTTAAACTTTGTCAGACTGGCAGCTTTAAAATAAAGGAAGCAATGAATAAGTTTTAAATGTTCTGACTGACAAAGGGCAAGCTAAAGTATTTCCATTTCGATATTTATTTCTCCCCATGTCTCTGTTTCAATAAGGCTTACACATTCCCGCGAACATTCTCCCTCAAAAAAGGGGAACTGAGAAGTAACCGAACACCAGCGTGTTCAATGCCCAAGGCCAAGACTGCTAAGTGGGCAAGGTACGTGCTAATTATATGTAGCAGGAGCCGTGTTATGAGTGTTTAATAGCTTGCACCATTTAACATGTTAGGTGTTGCGGAACCGAGAATGGGACACGAAGTGTTGTAGGACCAGGACTGCGAAAATGGCCCACCTCTCTTGTCCCTTCCTTCATTCCTCAGTATGGAACTGACTGCATGGATCGTGACCGCTTTCAGAGCCTTCACCAGATGTACAAATATACAGAATGGGAAATTATTATTACATACTTTTGAAACGATCCTTAGAGGGGCTTGAAAGTAGAGTTCCATAGTCAGTAGCTTCTTATTAAGAACGTCATGATCGAAATCCCTGTTACTGATGTGCGATTTTTTAAATGAAAGAAGCTTCGTCCTTATGATCATAACTTGAGACGACTGCGCTCACGTTATGGACAGCCAACTTTGAAAGGGAAAGAGGAACAGGCAGGAAATATTGAAAATTATTATTTCTTGACATATTACAATAGGAATCGATATTTATTCTGCACCTACATAGAATCCTTTTCAAGTAAGAAGACATGGCTCAACAATAGTACAATAAATAAGGTAGAACTGTACCAACGATCTAACATTACAAATTAAAAATACGATTTCACTTGGGCGAGGTGGTGCTGTTGTTTTTTATAGCACTTGGTAGAGGACAGTGGGGCGAGCAGCGTGCACGTTAGTGGACCGAGTACGCGCATCAGATCAGTCTCGTATTACCGACAGTATGATATGACTCTTAGAGAATAATTTGTAAAAGCTGTAAATGCAAAAACCATGGAGTAGGCACAGATCAGAAAATTACCCCATAAAATTTATCAAGAACTGTCTCTCAAGGCAGGTTAATGTTTGTTGTTTGTTGCTACCTGCTGCCGGGCGAAGTGAGGAATCGGGTTAATGGCCTTCGTAAGTCTTTAAATAGAGTTACAACTGCAGCTAATATCCAAGACAGTTTTGTGTTCTGCGGGGACTTTAATATTAGGGAATTAGCGTGGTCTCCAGACGACAACGACACTGCACATCCAGTTATTAGGAGACACAGTGAAACTCTTTCGTATTTCTTGGATGTTATCAATGAAAATAATCTGCGTCAGGTATGTTGCTTCCGGACTACGGAAAATAATTTTCTTGACTTAGTTTTTATTTCTGAACTGCAAGGCGCCAATATCTATTGCACAGAAACAGAATTGTGTAATCTGATCACACAGCAGTGGAGTTAAACTTCCCTCTGCCTAACAGAATAGTCCGAAGCCATCCAGAAGGACTGTACTTTTATGGAATAAGGCTGACTTCAGTCACTTGCGAAAGTTGTTTTCTTTACTTCCGTGGAAACTGATAGATGAGTGTACTTCAGTAGACGAAGGTAAAAGGCTGTTCAATGATTTATTTCAATACTTTCTAACCTCGTAAATTTCCAAACTAGTACGACAATGAGTTAAAAGGAAAATTAAGTAGAAGGGAAAGGCAAGAAAATACTTTCGTGCATCGGCTCAGCCAAGCGATTACATTCGTCCCTCCACTTTGCGTAAAGAATACAAAGCACTGCAGGCTTTTAAATATAGGGAATATTTTTTTAATTTTTTTTTTTTTGCTAGGGGCTTTACGTCGCACCGACACAGATAGGTCTTATGGCGACGATGGGATAGGAACGGCCTAGGAGTTGGAAGGAAGCGGCCGTGGCCTTAATTAAGGTACAGCCCCAGCATTTGCCTGGTGTGAAAATGGGAAACCACGGAAAACCATTTTCAGGGCTGCCGATAGTGGGATTCGAACCTACTATCTCCCGGATGCAAGGTCACAGCCGCGCGCCTCTACGCGCACGGCCAACTCGCCCGGTAGGGAATATATTAAATCAGTCGAGGAGGACATACATACCAATCCCAAGCAGTTCTGGAACTATATAAACAATAAAAGAAAATTAATTCGTTTCCCGTCTAGGATGTTTAATGGCGATTAAGAAGTGAGTAATACTCAAGACATCCTGAACATTTTTGCAGAAACTTCCAGTAAATACCACGCCCCCTCCATGAACTGTAATTCACCGTTCGAATTTCTCTGCGACTCTACGCTAGAAACCATGGTGACGTCTGCCAGTGAAGTTATGGAAATCCTTTCGGCAGTTGACATCAACAAGTAAAATGGAGCGTATAATATACCTGGTGTTGTGTTAAAAGCGTATGGTCTGGAGTTAGCTATCCCACTAACCAGCCAACTGAACAAGTCTTTTCAACCTGGATATTTCCCCTCTGAGTGGAAGAGAGCCTATGTTGTTCCAGTGTATAGAAATGGGGTTTATCGTAAATTTGGTAATTAAAGCCTGTTGTTCTGCAATCACTGGTGTCCAAGGTGGCTGAGAGAACTGTGTATAGAAGTGTTTTTGAAGCAATACCTTTCAAATGACCAGCATTTTTTTTTTTTTTTTTTTGCAATTTTGCTTTACGTCGCACCGACACAGATGGGTCTTATGGCGACGAAGGGATAGGAAAGGCCTAGGAATGGGAAGTAAGCGGCCGTGGCCTTAATTAAGGTACAGCCCCAGCAATTGCCTGGTGTGAAAATGGGATACAACGGAAAACCATCTTCAATCTTCAGGGCTGCCGACAGTGGGATTCGAACCCACTATCTTCCGGATGCAAGCTCACAGCTGCTCGCCCCTAACCACACGGCCAATTCACCCGGTAGCATGGTTTTGTAGATAAGCGTCCCACGTTGTCAAACCGTGGCTTATATTGTAATTAAAGACATGGATGGAAGAAGGGCGTAACTCAAAAAACACTCTTTTGAGATAAATGAGTTTAAAGAATTACAACATCAAACACTTTTCTCAGAAATACAAAATTGTGGTATATTATACTTAACTACATTCTTGATTATTTCATAATATGTACATAAAAAATATTTATACATTTTTTGGTTTGTTGTCAGTTTTGTATTTTGGAGTTACGCCCTTATTCCATTTTCAAGAAATATTTTCATTGAATTAATGTTTTTTACATTGTTGGAAGCATGTAGACAAGTTTTACAGGTTAGAACATTTGACAGGGCACAACATATTATTAGGGGAGTCACTATATCGAGAATTTCCTACTCCCACAGATTCAGCTCTCCGGAAAATATTTTCAAACCATGCACGTGCACCTGCGCGTACAAAGCTTACTAAATCTTTAACAACTTTTAATTTTCTGGGTTCAATACCTACACGAGGGACTGGAAAGCTATCCAAATTATCTTACAGACCATATATCCTTCAATAACTGAAACTTGTCATGAAACGTAATATTATAATTCTGGCTTCCTGATACAGTTCCTTCAGGAGAGTGACATAATATACATACTTTGGAATTGAAAACTGAAGTCCTTTTGTTTGTGGTGTTGCAAATGACAGTGGGCTGAGAACGGCAGATCATTCTGATAGTAAGGATTTAGTATCCGAATCATCTGAGGTTTCATTTGGTAAATATTCACTGTCATCTGCTGCAATATCAGATGTTTCTCCTCCTGACATTACTCCTGCGTCAGCTGTTAAGAGAAATGCAAGGTCCTTCAATCATAAGACAATAATTTGAACATGCCCTTTGGAGTCTGAAAGAAGGAAAAGCAATCGGTGTTGATAACATCCCAGCAGAATTTCTGAAAAATTTAGGAAACACCATGAAAGGCCGATTATTCAGAGTAATAAATTAATGCTACGAAAGAGGAATTTTGCCAGAAGACTTCATAAAATGCAGAACCATTACTATACCTAATATAGGAAGGATAGTTGACTGCACCAATCATAGAACACTATCAATATTGACACATGCCCCCAAGATATTCATTAACATAGTTAAGAACGGAATAAAATGGAATTGGAGAAGACCAATTTGGATTTAGAGAAGGCAGAGGAACAAGAGAAGCAATTCTGACCTTGCGCATGTTATACGAGAGACGATGGAAATGAATAGAACAACTTATCTTACCTTCATTGACTTAGAACTATGAAGGAAATAGGACTGTACTGGAGGGACAGAATGTTTAATCAACTGTATCTGAAACAAAGCACAAACATAATCATCATTCTGTTAGAAGGAAAAGCCAGGATTAGAAAAGGAGTTAGACAAGGTTGTCCCTTATCACGGTATTTATTTAATATGTTCATCGAGGAAGCTATTCAGATCGTGAAGGAGAAGACAAAGGGAATAAAAGTCAATATTGACTGACCCCCCCCCCCCCCAAATTACGAGTATAATGCGATTTGTATCAGATTTGCAGATGACATTGTATTAATGGCAGACTCAGAAGAAGAAATCAATAGAACGCTTTAAGTCCTCTCAGACATACTATGTAAATTAAAAGTAAACAAAGGGAAAATTAAAGTAATGGTAGTATGGAAAAATATGGAAGAAATTAAAAACAATATAAACATTTATAACATCAGAATTGATGAAGTGAAACAATTCTTTTATCTTGGTAGTATGAGAACAGAGGATAATAGATGCTTCCTGGGAGTGAAGAGAAGAATAGCATTGGCAAAACAGGCATTTGTTACTAAGAAAAGCATTTTAACCAGCACACACATGAATATAGATGTCAGACAATTCTTTGCAAAATCATTTATACTGCAATATGGAAGTGAGAGTTGGACTGCGGGCAAATTAGAAAGGAATAGACTTGAATCTGCTGAAATGTGTATATGGCGGAAAATGACCAGAACGAGCTGGTCAAAGAAAAACCAACCTGGAAGTCTTGAGGGAAGGTAAAGAAGAGAGAAGATATTAGAGGAAATGGAAAACAGGAAATTAAAATTTATTGGAAATGTCTTCAGACGCAATACTTCCATCACTAACATTCTTGAAGGAAAAGTGCTGGGAAAGAAAGAAAGAGGAAGACCTAGGATGAAGTAGTTGGACGACATCAAGAAGTGGTTAGTTTGTGACAAATACCTGAAACTGAAACGAACAGCCAATGAAAGTGCTTGCATCTACAAGGCATTAGCGTTTAGAATATTGATTTACCCCCAAATTACGAGTATATTGCGATTTGTTAAGTTATCGTTGCTGGATGCTAAATAAGAGTAAGTATAACCATCATCCTCCGCATCTTATTCCGCTGCATGCACTGAGGGCCTGAAAAAGTTTTGACCAGGGATTTAACGTCGCGTTCCCTTCCTGACACAACGGTTTTTTTAAAACTGAAAAGCGCATCCCAGCAAAACCCGGGAATCAAACTACGGTCGCCGGTATGACAGGTAAGCAGCTAAGACACTTCGTCATCCTGTTCCCCAATAATAACAATAATGTATTGTACATACATATCGTCACTGGTCAAAGGAAACCTCGTAACTCCCTTGGAGTAAACTTTACAGAAGAAGCGCTGAACTGAGCAGTGATCAATGGCCTAAGACCTATTACTACCATTTTCAGTGCCTATGATAGCCCAATTATTCAACCATTGGAGTCTTCTCTTCCCTTCTCAGGCAACGCGGCAAGCCTTTACAAGGCAGATGGAGAAACGTGGTTTTCTTATGAGATTTCATTACCGTGCAACGATATATACAGCCTACGAGCAGACCTTATTATTTATGCAACAATTGGTATTGTACAATACGCACATAATGAAAAATATAAATTAAGTCGTGGATTTCGAATCAAAATATTTAAAAAAGATCAATGCAGCTTAAGTAAGCAGTTTTACATACCTTGTCAATCAATAGTTCAGAAAAGGGATTATGTGTAGTGGTAGACAAAAACACTACATCAAAGTAAGATCTTATTAAAAATGAAATGGCTCAACTCTTTCCTGAACTGCTCATCGAAAACAGTTATTAGCTACGACAAATTTGTATACCCCTTGAGCCGAACTCATGTACCCCTAGTGGTTTTTTGAAATGCTATTTGTTCGGGACGTCGACCTAGAAAGATCTTTGGCCCCTACTTGCACCATATGTGAGGAACCTGCGTGTATTTCTTTTTTACAAGTTGCTTTACGTCGCACCGACACAGATAGGTCTTATGGCGACGATGGAACAAGAGTGGGAGTGGGAGTAGGAGTGGGGAGGGAGTGGCTGTAGCTTTAATTAAGGTACATCCCCAGCATTTGCCTGGTGTGAAAATGGGAAACCACGGAAAACCATCATCATGGCTGCCGACAGTGGGGTTCGAACCCACTATCTCCCGAATACTGGATACTGGCCGCACTTAAGCGACTGCAGCTATCGAGCTCGGTCGTGTATTTTATAAATGGCGAAAGTGTAAAGTGTTGAATGTGAGGAAAGGAACGTTAAGCAGGACTCAAACACCCAATCCCCAGGCCAGGTATATTAATGATTTACAATTTAAAACCCTTGACCTTCCCGGAATCGAACCCGGGGACGCTGGGTGACAGGCGGTCGGGTTGCCCCCTACACCGCTGGGCCGGACACCCCTAGTGGTAGGCGTACCACACTTTGAATTCAACTGATCAAAACGTTCCCACCTCTTGGATCTGGTTATACTTCTCTCAAATTAGTCGTCATGTTAAGGAAGAAAATAGGTTTCTTTGTTGCTTAAGCGGGAATCAAATTCTTCTTATCCAAATGTGCTCTTTGGGTAAGCTTCCTCGTTGCTCTCCAGCTGCCAGAACTCTCCGATAATTTCTAGCTCGATTCTACCATTCTTAGTGTGACTCAAGTTCCGTGAAGATAACATTGTAAGGATTAAAATAACCAGATGTCATGGATGATCTGCAGAGCAAATCTGCCACCGGATGTGACACTCCTGACCTCAAGTCATTTGTGGACTGCTCACATATTCATAAGCCAAAGTGAGTTGAGCTTCTGGTGGGCATGAGAAGGAGAAAGCTGATTAGTTAGGCCTATATACCGGTCACTTTTTTAGAGCTGTACGTCAAAGCAAATCTTTTTCCTCTTCCGTGAAGTAATGAGCCAAATTACCTCGACATCCTTCCACAAGTGTACGTATATTTCCTGACACAAAAATGCGATTCGTTGAATATTCTAATTCCGCGAGTCCAAGCTCGACCTACAAGTTGATTCACACAAGTTCACCTACACTTTGTCAATAAAAGGATGCAGATCTATGCTTCTAGACCAAATGTAAATGTTGATATTCACGTAAAATTGTGCTAAACGCTCCTTATCACTTTCCAGATGTAACATAACAAACCAACTTTACTGGCAAATTATGTATTGGACACATGCATATTACAAATAGGACAGTACTGTATATATTTAATTAACAAAGACTATAGCACAGGACGAGATACACAAACTTTGACACTGACTCTGCCGTAGAAGATACCCCGCAATAGTTGTGTCAGGAAGTACGATTTCAATATCATATTTTGCCTTCATTTAAAACAACATCGGTGAAAAATGCTAAGTATACAAAGAAAAATTAATATTCTTGGAACAAAGGTTATGGAGATTTTAAAGGTTGATACAAATGTGTTTCATTTCATTTTTTTTTCAAGGGACGAAATGGGGCATCCCCCTTACAGCATGTATAAAATACATTGGAACAACATCGAAATTATAGTAAGGGACATGGTCCTTGAGACTTAAAATAAATGTAGGTAAATCAGTTTTGAAATCAAATGAAGGAGTAGCCACTTCTAACAGGAAGACATGTGGGAAAAGAGAAACCAGATGTTAATATTTATGATATACATCATCGGTGAAAGCCGACCCCGCGGTGCAGGGTTAGCATGCCTGCATATTACCCGGAGGCCCCGGGTTCGATTCCCGGCCAGGTCAGGAAGTTTTACCTGGATCGGATGACTGGCTCGAGGTCCATTCACCCTACGTGATTATAAATGAGGAGCTCTCAGTGGCGTATCCTGAGGGCTACCAAGGCTATCGGTGTAGCCCAAACCTCAACTGAGAATGATGAAAATCTAAAGCACATTATAACGTAAGCATCTGACACACTGTTCCATTTTCAAAACTTGAAAACAGTGAGAAAAAACGTTTCACGTATTTCTGAGCGCTAGGCATCGGAGATTGATATCGCAGCCCAGACTCTCGTCCCTCTCGCCTCTACTCACCCATAGCGGCTTGCTGCTGTACACAATTGGATAAGAGCGGGGACCGGAGGGGATATGTATGTTAGGCTTCGGTCCGTCAGATCGCCACTATTATCAACCATGCGCTACTCAACGTATATACTTCCTCATCTCATATTTCTGACTTAATCATACAGGTAACAGAGCGCTGGTATTTCACTCCCGTTTCCTTCTACATCCTTGCAAGAAGACACTGCACAGCTGCTGTTATATGAGCAATATAGATTTATTTTTCTAGGTACAACTGCTAAAATACAATTTTTTCAGGTTCTCTTTTGTTGGTTGGAATCGAACCCGTGATCTTGGGTCAGACACCACCACTGATCTGCCAAGGAAGCTAAGAAACCAGTGAACGATGTTTACGACCGCTGTAAAATTCAGCATTCGTATTTAATAATAATAATAATAATAATAATAATAATAATAATAATAATAATGGTGCATAGCATTTGTGTAGGATTGGTGGTGTCCTATTGAGGATAAAATGAATGGCGAAGACGCACACCCATTCTTAAATCCAGGGGAATTAACTTAACAGTATGAGGGGGTTGATTTTGAAAATCATCGGACCAAAGGCAAGTATTCTTTCCATTTAGCCACAAAGCCGGACTTTAATTTGCTAAACCTTCGGCTACCATCTCCACTGATCAGCGGTTGAGTGTTGGCAGCAGCAGAGGCAGATTTCACAACACAAAAGGCTTCTCCGTTGGCTATTGGCTGCAGCTCAAAACGCTGAAAGCTTGTCGTGCAGTAAACCTGCATAAGCCACTGACCAATCAATCAATCAATCAATCAATCAATCAATCAATCAATCAATCAATCAATCAATCAATCAATCAATCAATCAATCAATCAATCAATCAATCAATCAATCAATCAATCAATCAATCAATCAATCAATCAACTGATCGATCTCCTGGGTGGGTGCAGTGGAATAACACCCACGATATCTCCTGCATGTCAATCAATCAATCAATCAATCAATCAATCAATCAATCAATCAATCAATCAATCAATCAATCAATCAATCAATCAATCAATCAATCAATCAATCAATCAATCAATCAATCAATCAATCAATCAATCAATCACCGCTGATCTGCATTTAGGGTAGTCGTCAAGCCAGCACATTCCCAAGTCTTTTCTTCAATAACTGAAAAGAATTTGGAAATATATTGAATTTCTCCATTGATACATTTATTATTCCAATCCCAAACTCCTCTTCCTATAAACGAATATTTGCCCCAATTTCCCTTTGAATTCCAACTTTTTCTTCATACTTCATTCCTACTTTTAAAACACCACTCAAGCTTATTCATCTGCTTATAACATTCCACGCGAATTCTCCACTGACAGCTCGAAACATACCACATAGTCGAGCATCTCGTCTCCTTACTCCCAAGTCTTCCCAGCCCTAAGTTTGTAACATTTTCGTAACACTACGCCTTTGTCGGAAAACACCCAGAACAAATCGTGCTGTTTTCCTTTGAATTATTTCGTTCTCGTATCAAGTAGTTCTGGTGAGGATCCCATTCACTGGGGTCTTACCAGAGACTTACACTCCCTAAATACCCTCATAACGTGGGGAGTAATCTGTAACCTTTCTTGATTTCCGCAATATATTTTTCCCTGTACCATTCGTTAGTTTCTTGTCAGACAATCAGCAGTAACAACGTTAATAACGGGGAATTACCTCCAGAAGACCAGAGATGAACGCTAGTCGAGATGAGATGCTCCCCATGTCAGTTATTTCTCTTCTACCAGACGTAAAGTTTGTGGGAGAGTTTTAATATACTTTAACTTGTCTTGTGAGTGGGGACAGTAGAATAACACCCACGATATCGTAAGAGGCGATTAAAAAGGGCTCCAGGGACTCTTAACTTGGGAGCGTGGGTTGATGACCACGGGGTATTTAGCTGAGCCCTGGCATTGCTTATGCCAGACTCCCCATTTTCATCTGTCCTACCCGACCTCTGTTAATCAACTCTTGTTCATTTCAGACCCCGACCGTATTAGGTTACGAGGCCTAGGGAGTCTTTCATTTTCATGCTCGTAGTGGATATTGACTTTCTTTGGCCGATACCTTCATTTTTCTAATTGTCGGATCCCCTCTACTCACCCCCCCCCCCCATCTGATTAGTGTTATCGGGGGATGATTGCCCAGTTGTACGTCTTCTTAAAACAAAATTCACCACCACCACCGCTGTGACAACAATGATGCGGCACCACATTCTCTATGTGGTCCGTCCTTAATGCTATAAGTGGTGGCTGTAATAATATCCTAATTTGAAGGGGGTATGCGAAGTAGCTCCTTTGGGAAGAGCTTTCGCATTACTGGCCATCCGCATGGTCGTTTGCAAGACTACTTTTTATTTATTCTCTCTCGACCGCGCATCAACATTACTTTTTTTATTTTATTATCTTCTCCATTTTATACTTGAAAGCCTTGGAGGCGGCCATGGACCGGGGGTGACAGTGGCTCTTGAGCGGCAGTGGTCTAGCGCCGGGGATGTCTTGGTATGACCGCGACAGGGTAACCAGTGCCGAAAGGAGATATGGGATTGCCTGGTGGGTTTAGGAAGGTTTCTCATAACTTCTCCTTTACGGAGGGAAGTAGCTGGCAGAAGACTAGCCTTTTCACCTCAAGTTATTCTGTACTCTTGTACTAAGCTATGTTCCTGCATTAGTACTCGCTTGTCGGTCATTTGTGAAAACAGGTAGGTCACCACGGGCTGTGAGGCGGGGCGGAGCCTCGTGGCACCCCTCCCCCCCAAAAAAGACACATACTAACACATACTATTCTATTTATCTCACCTAAAAAAAGGCAAACTTTATCGAGCTAGGCTGAGCGATGACCGTCCGACCAGGCCTCCAGTGATTTCCATCTCCTCGTATCGTTCATGAAGCACGAGGATGAACGTCAGGACGTGGCTTCAGAAACTGGAAGCAGATTTCTGTCTTAACCAACATCGATGTCTTGATGTAGAGGTACAAGGGCTTGGATAAGAATAGTGAGTATGTTGAAAAGGAACGTGTACTACTATGTATTCTCTTATCTGCCTGTAAAATAAGGTTTCTGCGTGTAAAATCTTATTTTCTTATTTTTTAAAGGTACATTGTACTTATAACTCATGGTGCCCGTCATCGTTGAAGGGTCTGCCTTACAATGTCTGCACCACTCTTAGTAATAAGCCATACAAAATACACCCTGGGGTGTACAAAATTCCCTGTACTTGCTGCAAGGTATACATTGGCCAAACATTCCGGTTCCATTGGTACTTGTATCAAGGAACACCAACGCAATATCCGTCTCAACCAGGCAGACAAATCAGCAATAGCTGAGCACGCCCTATCTATGTCGCGTTCCAAGATGTTCGAATACTGCTAACATGTTTTCATTCCTTCCTTGAAGAAGGAGGTGAGCCTCTTAGACGGTGACGCCGTCTCTCAGACCAGGAGATGCTTGGATAAAGTGAAGGGATGGGCGTTCGTTGCCAATACTAGGAACTGTCTCGGCATTCACCTTAGTGCAGGAGAATGGAAAACCACGGAAAACAATTTTCAAGGCAACCGAAGGTGGAGACCAGCCCCTCTCCGTCTCCCGAATTCAGAAGCGTATAGCCGTGCCCATCCCTCCTCTTCTTGGTTGACCGGTCAGAGTGCAGAGCTGTTGGACCACGGATCAGCCGCGACCACTTGTAGGCCCAGACTCACCCTGCATCCGCCGACGCGATGTTCGAGTTCATACCCACACTAAACACTACAGGTCTGAGATTATACGGGAAGCTGTGGAAATACGTATTTCAACAGGGACACTCTTTGTCACTTAAGTAATACGTGGTTGCCAGCCATTAAGGATTTATATAGGTGTCCTTTCACTATTATTATTTCCTTCCGAATTTTTCCAATTTCGTATTCTCCCCACCACGAGATGGTTCACACTGCTCACAGGGAGCCATCTAGTGGCGAACGAGAGTACAACTTACTATAGACAACGGTAAAGCATTCTTAAGTTGAAGTCATTCAAACCTTCATTCATTTTTAGAGAAGTCTTGCTCGTGAACAGACGAGATTATCTCTTGAAGACGCACGGCAAGGTTCTCTGTGGAAAAAAAAAAAGCCCAAAAGCTTATTATCGTATCTACATACAAACTATTATTACGGTACGGTATCTATGTGATGTCATCATCATACACTGTGCAAAATTTGAATCACCAGTATACTGTGTTTCAAGAAAAGTGTGTGTTTGATGGTTACATACACTAATGCCTGTATTTCATGTAAATCATCCTTTAAAATTGGCCAGTTAAATTTTTAAATGGTCTGGAGGAATGCAGTTTATCAAGTTTCTATTGACTCAAGGGGAAGTATAAAGTGGGCAAGCATCCTAAGCAAAATTTGAAAAGTTCCAACAATGCTTAGAATGAATGTATTGTCCAAAGAAATACAAGCACCATAAAGGGCTTGAAAATGAAAGATTCCCCAAGCCTTGGAAACCTAACACGGTCGGAACAGATAAAGTACAACAGTTGACCAAGGGAGGTCGGATAAGAAATATGAAAGCGAGTAGCCTGACACAAATAAGTGGAAGCAATGTCAGGCTCAAAAAATGCTACAAAAATGAAAGCCTCTGGGACCCCTTTTAGTCTCCTTTTACGACAGACTAGAGATACCGTGAGTGTATTCTACCTGCCCCAACCACAGGTGGAAAGTAACATTACCATTGCTATTATGTTCTATTGCTAAATTCATTAGTCAGCCCGTACCGTAGTTAGGTCTAGTTTTATGGCTGAATATCCTTCTTTACGTTAACGCTGTGTGGTGGGACGTCATCATTATTACGTGTTTTTGTGGTGGATGGTAAGTGTGATGTGTTTAGTGTGTATGAAGTGCATGAAGATGATAATAATAATAATAATAACAACAATAATAATAATAATAATAATAATAATAATAATAATAATAATAATAATAATAATAATAATAATAATGCAAGCGCGTCGGCCGCTCACCGCTGGATACCGTGGTTCAAATCCCGGTCACTCCATGTGAGATATGTGCTGGACAAAGCGGAGGCGAGACAGGTTTTTCTCCGGGTACTCCGGTTTTCCCTGTCATCTTTCATTCCAGCAACACTCTCCATTCTCATTTCATAGCATCTATCATTCATTAATAAATCACTTTGGGAGTGGCGACCCCATCGTACTAATAGCCTATATCTGCTTCATTCATTCCATTCCTGACCCGTCAATGGCTGGAAAACAGGTTGTAGGTTTTTTCAATAATAATGCAAATGACTTGGCGTTCTCCCGTTCAAACTCTCCGAGAGTTCCAAATAAATCATGTGGCAATCTCCAGGAGAAACAGCCCTGAGATTATGAATGTCAAAGTAAAGGAACGCATCAATGTGGCCTCAGATAAGTGTATGTCTCTGATCAAATTCAAACCAATGCCTGCAAACACAAGGAAGACAACCAAACAGATCACACGCTTCGACAACGATACAAAGGGTCGAGGAGTTCCGGGAGAAGGCTAGACCAAATGACTGTGACTTTAACATCACCAAAAGTCTCCTTGTTGAGGCCGCCAAAGACGTTGCAGAAATCAAGAGAAGCAAAAAGCATGTCTGGTGGAATGGTACCTGCGAATCATTCCTCAAAGAAAGACTCAATGCGTGGAAACAGTACTACTCTACGAAATCAGAAACTGACTGGGAATCCTACAAAACCCAAGCAACTAGGGTGTTCAGAACTGAGAAACGTAAATATGAAAATTCTCTCATTGATAAGACAGAACAAAACTTTAGGAAGAATGAAAGCAGAGAGTATTACAGAGCCTTCAAACACATGATCACTGGCTATAAACCACCATCTCTATGCTTTTAGTAAAAGGACGGCACACTGGCGACGTCAGATGAAGAAAATTGTAGCATTCTGGCAGACTACTTCAAGAATTTACTCAATTGCTCTAAACCGCAAAGCCCCATTTAGACCAAGAAACCCTTACTCAGGTACCCAGATTCCAGACCACCCGACCAAGATGAAATCAACCGCCACATTGTCCGTCTCAAAAATAACAAAGTACCGGGGGAAGACTCAGTATTAACAGAACTATGGATATATGCCCCAAAGGAATCACATGATATCTTGCAATAGCAAATAGAAGAAATTTGGATCGGGGAGACCCTACCCGGAGATTGGAAAATAGCTTCGATCCATCCATTACACAAGAAATTCAGCATGAAGAACATCAACAACTACAGAGAAATATCTTTGCTACCCGTGACTTACAAAATTCTTTCACTTGCCATCCTGGAGCGTTTGGAAGCACAAGTCGAACATCAAATAGGTGAATACCAAGGAGGGTTCAGAAAAAGTCGCTCAACAGCCGAACAGATCCAAAATCTCAAAACGATCATCAGATATTGTACACTCAGGTCCAAGCATTATGTGTCTGTCTTTGTGGACTTCAAGAAAGCGTACCACTCCATTGACCGGGAAGTCCTGCTAAACATCTTAAATGAATTTGGAGTTGATTTGAAACTGTAGGCGTTAATTAGACCCACCCTGACCGATACAATATCCAAGGTGAAGTTCCACGGATGTCTCTCGCATTCCTTTAACATCAAAACAGGAGTCCGACAAGGTGATGGGCTATCCCCGATACTCTTCAACTGCGTTCTTGAAAATATCATCAGAACCTGGCGGGCGAGATTAGAGGAAACCAACTACAGTCCATTAAATATAGGAACCAAATCCAAGGGGATCACAACAGACTGCTTAGCATTTGCCGATGATATTGCCGTTCTCTCAAACGTCGTAGGAACCGCTAGAGCTCAAGTTGAAATGTTAAAGGAAATTGCCGAACAAACTGGTCTGCAGATATTGTTTGAAAAGGCAGAAGTAATGACTAACATCAAAGAGGCCCCACCAAAACTCCATACAAAATACGGGGACATCACCCGAGTAGACAAATTCAAATACTTGGGTGAGATCATCACGAAAAATGGACTGGATAAAGAAGCACTTCAAGAGCGAGTACGCAAACTGGAAATAGCCTACCAAACATCCCGCGCAATCTACAACAAAAATGCCTTTCCCAAAACACCAAGATACGTCACTATGAAACAGTTCTGAAGCCAGTAGTTCTATATGCAGCCGAAACCTTGTCTCTAAATGGCAACAAAGGACTCCTTGAAGAACTGGAGAAAAAGGAGCGCAAAACTGTGAGAGGAATCTTGGGATCAAAGTACAGAAATGGAATCCATCAAAGAGATACAACGAAGAAGTCTGCAGCAAAATAAGGAAAATTGCAGACATAATCCGAAAAAGACGGACACGATTTTATGGTCATCTGAAAAGAATGGACGGAAGAAAGTTTACTAAAGAGATCGTTCACTTTTTTATTCATATCTCAAAACCACAATTCCCTTGTTTGGAAATACCAAAGAAGACCTGCAAATGCTACATATCTCAACAGAAGATGTCCTTAAGAGATATCGCTTCCGCAAGGAAATGTTGACGAACGGGCTAAACCGAGACGAGCAACCGAAGAGGAGACACGGTGCCCCTTGGACAGAGGAGCGTAAACAGGCCCACTCACAAAGAATGGAGGAAATTTGGGCTCTAAAGAAGGCCAAGTTCAGTGTCATATGCAAGAATACTTAACGTGGTCCTTGATGGCCCCAGCGAATTATATACTGTATATATTTATATTGTGATCGTTCACAACGTCACATATAGTATGTCATGATACCCAGGAGATGAAATATGCCGTTTTCCGCGTCATTCTGCGGTAAAAACTGTCCAAGTTAGGATTTATCCACCCGCTCCGGGATGCGATTTGAGGTATGCCGACTCGCGCACCCCAACTCTAGTTGTCAGTAATTAGCGACGAGGCATTGCAGGAGCGCTGGTACTCGAAGTTTTCTCACTCCAATCACCAGCGAGACGGAAAGAGACGCGTTATCACGTGACAGAGAATCTAGGTCACTAGCAGAGCTTAGGGAGTACATCCAACGTGAGAACTAACATTATAACCTATTTCCCTCATTCATTCACCACTGCCAACTCATCGAGTTCAAATGTTTTTCCCCTGATTATTATTATAAATCGCGAAATACTCAACGGAGAGTCACGTGCAAACATTCATTTGAAGCAGAGAATTTTACACATAATTATGAGACCGAGAAGTGCTCTACATAATTGAAAGAACGGTAGATACGCCATAACAAGGGCCCGTCTTAATGGTTACCAGATGTTGGGTCCCAACCGCTGCAGCCAGCTCAAGGATTCCCCTGGCGCTCGTCATCATTCACCGTCAGAGACAAAAGGACGCTTTTAAGATTGCTTGAGAATCTACGAAACTATTTTAATAACATTTACTCAGTGAAAATGGGAATACACGAGCTACAATTTGATATCCTGTTCGTCACTCTATGTTGCGTCCGGAACACAATTTGAGAAGGGGGTGTGTTTTACCCCCACTGCTAGCACCGGGGCATCTCACCTATATAGTAAGGAGCTGAGGAATGGACACCACCAGTTCATTTTCAGTTCAACGCCAGTTCGTTACCAGTTCGTAGTGATTTGTGTGTGAGTCTTTTATGAAGAAATCATTCTGTAATGTGAACAGTGTAAAGCAGTGATTTATTAAAGTGTGTGAATGTATGTGGAAATAACCACAATCTGAGTAAGTTGTTGGCGCGTACAGTGTGACGCTAACAAATATAGTACGAACGGTACGAAACCGTTATGATCGCTGTCCGTGTGTCGAAAAAGTCGTGCATTGAGCCTCATATATGCCTAAACTAATAAGGCTCAATTAACATAAATAGGCACGTATTTAACAAAGTGCGTGTAGCGAGCGTACTCGATATGAATGTGAAATATAAGGAAAGAGAATGAACGGCTCATTGTCAGCATGATTAAGGGCAGTGCCACGTTAGATCGATCCCTAGCGCAGTGGAGAGCTCGACTTTCGTATGACAACGTGCAATAGAGTATGCCTGAATTATTGTTGTGTAATACGAGAGTACTAACACATTAGTGGCCTAACCAGTGACGTTTCTAAGCGAACCAGTGGAGCTTCAGGACTTAGAGTAGCTCTCAATAAAAGGATAGGTGAATGAGAAGGGAATAATGTCGGGCTTTAGGGACACAACCGACGTTATGTTGGGATGCTTGTGTCATTAAGCAGATCCAACCATACGTTTAATCTGTGATGTGTAATATAAACTAATGCATTCACATGAGATAACTTCCCCTCATGTACATAAGTAGTCTACAAGAACGTCGGAGTGAACGAGACATCTAGCTGCCTGCCGAAATTTCGCCTGGTGTAGCAGAGATCGTCCGGAACTTCGCACGAGTTCAAGCCGTCATGTTCGTGACTTGCCAGTTGGTCACTAAAGGACTTCACATCGCTGAAGGCATCATGCAGATCGAATAAACAAATGGATGTGCCCTCCTGTAATGCTGTGATCGTGGTTTTCCCGGAAGGATGAGTACATTTCCAATTATAGCTTTGAAAGTCGTTTCCTATTGTAAATATAGAAAAAAATTGCATGTAGATGTAACGTAGGTCGCCAATATGCTATTTCAAAGTGATAATAATAATTTCATTTTATTTTGGTTTTATTACGGAATACCTTCATCATGTGTAGAATAACCATATTTTACTTCCGTTTATATAAGGGTATTTTGGTAATGCATGACGTAATTCTAAGGACCTTAAATAAATGTGAAGCGCTGTCGAATAAAGATGGCTTAAATAATCTGTAAAATGACTCCAGTTATCCTCTATAGCAAATATGAGTTATCAAAGATCTCTCAGTAATTGACTTTTTTTTTTGCACTTCACACCTGGTAGGGAGTCCTCCTAACTAGTAATTAAAGCTGCTGAAAAACGGATGGAGACATGACATTGGGGTATATATCGTCGAATTATTTCGCTCATGAGTGCGTGTTCTAATTTGGATCCGTGTGTCAGGTGTTCATCATAAATAGCATTGAATTCGAGGTACCGAGAGGAGGAACGAGGTAGCTAGGCAGGCTGTAGTCCTAATGTATATTGTGAAGTAGAAAAGTAAAGATTCCCCTGGAGTCTGTTATTAATAAGCGCGAAGTGGATACCGTGTTACGAAGATGACGATTACGATTGTGGCATTATGTGAGATTATTTGCCGTGAATTAATTGTATGAGAGGACCCAGTGGCCGCTATTTGGAAGTGGGTCGTGGGCGACTCACAGCTGGATGATTTAAGAGCCCGTCTAAAGGGACGAAGTAAAGTGTTTGCTACATTGAAGGGGAACAAAATACAAGTAGCTGGTTCATTCCTCTCGGCACAGCGATTACGTGCGTCAATTTAAATGTTACCAACGTCGCATAGATTCCAATGTGATTTAAAGGAAGGGTCCCTCCAATTTCTTTCCTTAGTTATTTACAGCGTGCAGGGAATTCCAGGTTAAATATACCCCGTCTCAGAAGATCCTGAGTTCATTCCATGAGAATTGAAAGCTTCTACTCACTGTCACCAGTAGCAGATGATTGGTACCATCTGTGAGTCATCGTGTGTGTTCGAAATGTATTTGTTCTTGCCCATCTTTTGCTGGAAGTGCTATGATACTCTGTTTATGATGTTAGGGTATTTGAGTTGCTTTATTTTTGTCCGCAGGTGGTGACGTTGTGTAAATAATGTTGTGTTATGTGTATTGATAAAAATCCTAATGAAACGAGAGTGTGTATTATATTCCATATTCAGCAATGATTAATTTAGGGAAGTTTTGTGATACGTTCACTTCAGTTCTTAGGGTATCGTAACTTGATATAATTTGAATATATTAATTCTCAACAGGTAAACAGAATTACAGCAGGGTATGCCCATACTAATTAAACGTGTGCGCAAAGTGATAAGTGTAAATGATTCGAGATGAAACGCCTCTCTATGTCTGAAATAGTGTAAATAATTCAAGAGGAAAGGCTTCTTTGAATGTGAAATAATGTAACGTCGAATGAGGTGTAGAGAGAGACTAACAAACATTCACGACGTCAAGATCAATCTAAATAATATTTGTAAAGTTCGTTGTATGGCATATCCATGTTAATAAGATGTGTTTCACTAGTATAGAAAAATTGTTATACAAGATATTGTTTCTCTTCTCATTAGTAATCAACTAGTGTTCCTCTCATAATTAATATTCCCCTACTATAGAGACTATTAGAAAAGTATAGCCCCATCGGACGCTCCAGTCAGACCCGAAATGCTATACCGACTCAGCTAGCGAATCATTCTAGTAAGGGGAGGTAAGACTTCGATAACCGGGCTGAGTTCGAAGCTCATCGGAGGTGCTCCATTCTAATATCACATTCATGAACCACGGTAACTTGTTTATGTATTGAAGCCACGGACAGGTACCATACATAATAATACCAGCGGTTCCCCGGCTATTTAAACTGCGCGCCTTCTCTACGGCCATCTATGCCAACGGACTTGAACTTATAAACTTTCAAAGAATTTCGTCTTCTACAGTTATATGGCTCTAACGTCGATCTGCTATCTCACTCTCACACACCAAAAACAGACCTAGAACTTAGTAAATTTCATTTTTGTTATAGGTAACCTTTTTCTGAAGACTTTTTTAAAAATGTATCGAAGTTGTCAACACTTCAGGTGGTTCCTCCTCTACTGTAATCTAAATATCAGATGCTTGTAAATATGTTCTGTAGCCAATCAAAACCGGGTATGTGTACAAGAATCCAGCCTATAAGCAAAGTGTGGATCAATTTAATTGGGAAGCTTTCCCTTACAGAACTACTTAAGCAGGGCACTTTAGGGTCTTCTTGTCTGAATTGCTCCAGTGCCTGGGAGTGTGACTTGACGGAGGCCTAGGAGACAGGGGCGCGGCCTGCTTGAATAATATCCAGCGATACAAGGTAATGGCATAATTTTCCTAAACATATGATAGCGCCTGCGGGTAGTTTGAGGGGAAGGTTTTAGCCGTTTTCTTTCAATATAATTTTGTAAACTGGTGGTTTAAATGTAGGATTTTCGGCGAAGTCTGAGGACTCTGTTTCTATTCTCTACTGGGAGATATGTAATGTAAGGGAAATAAGAGTGGTGACCCTCTGCCGTCTCCCATTCAACCTTGCAATTGGGTGACTAAAGTTTTCAACTCTAAATTTTGTAAATCTCGTCTTGGCTTTAAAGTTTCCTCCTTTAGTCACCCTCTTGTAGTATGGGATTAACCTCTGTACCTTTGGGTCGTAAACCCACTTAGGTTTCTAGTAAATTCTATAAGGAGTGTTGGAGTTTCGCCTCCTGGCCTTTTGTTAATGGCCGCTTATGTGCAACCTTTTATTCTTAAGGCCATGCAGTATGGATAATTATTCCCCTGTTTATCCTGGATTGTCCATAAGGCAAATGTTCTTCGTTGCAGCTCAAAACGCTTAAAAAGCTTGTCATTCACTAAACCAACCATCGCAAAGGGGTAGCCTAATTCTATTGGTACCCCACGTCTTGGACTTAGCATACGGCACTGGGAGCTATTGATGATGAGATAGCAGTTCCGGTCTAGAAATCCAAGAATAGTGACCGAGAGGATTCGTCGTGCAGACTACACGACACCTCGTAATCTGTAGGCCTTCTTGCTGAGCAATGGTCGCTTGGTAGGCCAAGGTCCTGCGGGACACTTGAGCCATGGGGCTTGGTTTAATACCGTCGGTGAAGAAACAATACCTCGTATGTCACAATGCTCATCCTATCTATTATTTTCCTTAAGACATTTCGCGCCTCCCAGCCACATATTGATATACAGTCCAACAGAATAATGTTCTTTGTGTTCATTTTCCTATTCAAACGTGTAAAAAGAAACCTTAAATACAGAATAGACTACTGTAGGAGTGCGTAAATGCGTCACACAAACACACGTCCCTTCAGTGCGGTACGGCAACGTTCATTTTCCTTTACGCAGATGCATAGGAAAATGAACACAACGAATTTTCTTCTGATGGACTGCATATCCATATGTGGTTGGTTGGCGAGACCATTGTTAAGGAAAGCAATGAACAGGCAGAGTATGGTGAGATAACGAGGTTTCGTTCCTGCAACGACGATATATATTATTGATTAGTGGATCTCCCGATTAACCGAAGACACCTTCAAAGCTAACATTGTTCCTAAAACGTCACAACAATATACTATATTTATATAAACAGTACCTATGTTTAGCACGTTTTTTATTTTATAATGTTCCAAGCGAAAGTATAATTCTTGAATTTTGTAATGATCTACTACTGCAGTACAGGTTAATACCCTAATCTACAGCTTAATGTAAAATTCAGGTATAATTGATTATTATGGCATTATTGCACATTGACGTAGAAGGAAGAGATTGAGATGGTGGATTTCTTTCACGTTTCTGCGAAAGGAACGATTTCCGTCATCCACGGCAAGAAATCGAGAAAACATTTATTATTTTGGTATTTTTACAACCTCGGCACATGGGCGTAGTATTCAGGAGATGGTTACCCTGTCAAAAATAGGAAAATCAATTTTATCTTTCTTCGAACAGAATGAAGCAATATTTCACCAATTAGACCAACGTACTGTGATATTACGTCCTTAAATGAGTAGCAGCTTCAAGTCAAAGAGTTGTCCTCGTTGGAAGAGATTTCCGTCGCTTCCCACTTCAAATATACGGTATAGGATCATGTTCACTGTTTGTTTCATCGATTCTTATATATGAACCACAGGGAGATACCGCAATTTATATAGCTCATCTCTGTAGATGTTTGAACAAATTTTTAGCACAACCGCGAGTTGTATTTGCAGTCAATAGAATCATTAGACTACGTATTTGCTTGGTGTAGTCTGTTTGCTTTTTATACTGGGACAAAACCAGGACCTAATTTATACAAATCTGACAATGGGCCATTCCAGTTATAGGTTTAGTGCACCTATGATTTCACACTCACATAAGAAAGTGGGGTTTGATTTGAAAGACCTAAGCAGTTACTTTTATGTGTTAATTTACTTGTAATGCGATAATAATAACTTCATTAATTTAATTTTAAACATTTTTGTTCTATTTATTCTTCTTTCGATATTTATCAGAAAAGGAGTATGTGCACTTCAGCCTTATATACTGGGTGTATCAAAATTCAATACTCCAACTTCCGAAACAAACGTGTTTGGTAAGAAACCATGGGTATGAAACGAAACATTGATTGACAGAAATAACAAATTATGACTCTCATTCTTTTAACCATACTATATCTTCTATTAAACATGCCATGACGTAAGAATACAATGGCTACGCTGTGTCGGCACGCAGTACGTTTTTGTCCGTTTAAAGCATTAAAGCATATCAAATTTCTCTGTTACTAATAGTTGTATCAAAATATTATATACCGGCACTGTACATTTATGTAAAATATAATTTACAATTTTCTATGTGTTATGTACTTTTATCTTTCGAATAATAATAAAAATAATAATAATAATAATAATAATAATAATAATAATAATAATAATAATAATAATAATAATAATAATAAATACAATATTCACGATTATTGCAATTTCACCAAATACCTAATATCTCCGAAAATATTTGTTCCATCTAAAATCTGGCATAACAAAACTTACGTACTCCACTATTTCCGATCATTTACCGTATATCTCGTCCATTTGTTTACCGCATGGGCTGTGGGAACAGGGATATTTACGAAATTAGATTGTTAGTGTAAAGCCGATTAACGCCGAACATTACCGACATGAAAATATCGTTCAATCGTCATGGTAACGAATTAAATGGCGTTTATTATCGTTGTCGTGATCGTTTCTTAACACAAAAAAACTCGCGATCATCGGCCTATATCGATCGGTAAGATTATTGATTCCGATCGAAATGAATAGGAAAACGCGAAGAAAAGTAATATGTATATTAGAATAGGGAGTCATGATGGGAGTTGTAAATATAATACTCCCTTGAGCTCGGATGTCCTAATATCACCTAGACAAATCGAAACAAAACAACATGTGGGGGCCTGCAATATCCTAAGCCCACGGAACTGATCAACAATAAGATTAGGCTAACTGTTGTTGGTGTTGCTAGATGCCATTACCGCTGAAAAAAAAAAAAAAAACAACACCAAACAATCTCTCAATGACAGGTTCAAACTCTAGTCCAAAGTAATTACAACTTGTGGGGGTTTCAACCTAACTTTATACTTAAACGAACTGTTACCCACGGCTTCGTTCGCGAGGATTTCCTAATTTGATAAAAAATTGTTCCTCGGTACTGCACCAAGTCATTATCTGAAAATCCCTAAAGTATAAAAACTCACCGACCGAGCTCGATAGCTGCAGTCGCTTAAGAGCGGCCAGTATCCAGTATTCGGGAGATAGTAGGTTCGAACCCCACTGTCGGCAGCCCTGAAGATGGTTTTCCGTGGTTTCCCATTTTCACACCAGGCAAATGCTGGGGCTGTACCTTAGTTAAGGCCACGGCCGCTTCCCTCCCAGTCCTAGCTCTATCCTTTCCCATCGTCGCCATAAGACCTATCTGTGTCGATGCGAGGGTTAAAATTAGGACTTTCAGGAAACTAAACCAAAAAATCATGCAGATGGTTGTTATTATTACCCCTTATACGCGTAGCTGTGTGAACATTTCGCCAAAATAGTCAATGTACAGGCGCACAGTCGTTAGTATTTTACTTATATAGATAGATAAGGAATCTGCTCCACGTACAACACCTTTTGGTCTATGTCTGCTGGACTTACCCTGCAAAACCGACCATTCATGATATCTCCCTTATTAATCTTTCTGTCGAAAAAGTACACATAAAAAAAAGTTTTATAAATGGATTTCTAACAAATTTGGTCGATTTCCAGTCAGGTTGGTCATGTACTGTATATATTGTGGAAGAGTAAATTCACCATTTCGGTTCCCTATAAACCGCCAGTCCATTTCAGGAACAGAAAATGTTATTGACCTTTAAAATCTACCTTTGGAAAGGTGGATTCTAAATATAAAGTATGGTTCAAATATCTTCGATAGTTTTCAAGTTGTAAGAAATACGCTCAACACGCGCCCGTTCTTAAGTTAAGTTCGGTTAATGATATCTCCCTTATAAATCCTCTTACCGAAATGATGGACATGAGAAAAAAGGTTTAAAAATTAATTTCCATTAAGGCAGGTAGATTTCTGTTAAGTTTGGTTGTGTATATTTTGTGGGAGTGCAAAATCACGGTTTCGGTTTCGTATAAACCCCCCAGTCATTTCATGGATTTAGAAACAATATTTGTCCTGAAACCTACCCAAGGACAGGTGGATTCTAAATATGAATTTTGGTGTAAATATATCCATTAGTTTCCAAGTTAAAGACAAACAGAAAAACAGACACCAAAGCTAAAAAATAAGCAATGGTCATTATTACACTTGAAACGGATAACTACAGAAATGTCGCCAAAATAGTCAATGTACAGACACACTCTAGAAGTGCAGACCTTTATTTCGAGAGTTACTGCTTTGAAACTCTGCGATATATCTGCAAACGGACCTCACCATCAGACGCCTCTTTCAGTGTTCTACATGGTTGGTCCCATGACATCTTCTCGTATCTCCTATATTTATGGGTTAGATTGAGTTAGAAACATTGGGTGTGAAATTTTGTACAGTTTTCGCATACTACTTTATATTTGTGATACTCATGTGACAGATAGAATCATAAAATTTGGCTATCACATTGCCACTGGTCATGCCAATGTGCGTGCCGAAAATCATGATTCTATCATTCCTATATGTGTGCCAAATTAATGTTAACATATACGTGTGAAAATACAAAATTAACTTGAAATCGAGAAATACAGCTCTATTTAACGCATAAGGAATAGAAATACGATAAAAAGTCATAGGTCCAAAGTTGTAGATTTCTCCAAAATGAAACGCAGATTAGCCACCAATTGTCCCGAAACGAAGGTGGGCACCGTCGTTAAAATTGCATCCATATTTCGATATTTTCCGGGGCAAAGTTATACATTTGCATAGCTTAGAATATTTACTCAAGGGAAACAGTGTCAAGCTTTCGGGATTAGCACTCGCATACATACGGTGTAATTAAGGAAGAAAATAAATCAGTAAAGAAAGTTGAAAGGAATAGAAAATGGATTAAAACTGAGGACAGCCAGATGACGACAAATATGTAAATACCAAATGAATGTATTGGAAAATCAAATGCCCCTCAATAAATTATGCTGGTGTGAGTTATGGATATAAGAAAGAGGTAACAGAGGAGAAATTTAGGCGCAGGCATTCTTAGGTCAACAGATAAGATGACTAATGGTGTTATTACTTAAGCTATTCGAGGACTGTTATAAACTCCAACGATATTCCGCCAATATCCCGCAGAATGGCCGATTGACGCCCTCTCTTGCCTTCTACCCAAGGAACAACCATGAATTTAAAGGTATGATGAGGAAAATGGCAATACTTTACTTCCCTGCTGGCAAGCAGTCAGAGACGTTGCCATGGTAACCTGTAGGTTCGTTGTCGGTCTGTCGGTCACACACGCAGACCATGATACCCGCAGAAAATGGTAAATTTCTCCGTCATTTGAATAGTAAGGTAAATTATGAACATAACGAAAGTTGTTTGTAATGAAGAGACGTTTCAAGTACGGTCCACGGAGTTTACAGGAAATCAATAGTATAAGAGAAAATGGAGGAAAACCGTTCTGGTTTTCCTATAAACCCCCGTATAATCAAAGATTTTAAAATGAAATGCATATAGAAACAGACAAACAGACACGAAAAGTAAAAACCACCGATTCGGTCTTGAGTTGATAAATATCTGAAAAATTGGCAAAACAAACGAAATTACTGACTTCCTCACTCCTTGGCTGAGAGTTCATCGTTGAAACCTCCGGTTCACAGAGTTCCGGTTTCGATTCCGGGCTGGGTCGGGTATTTTAATCGCGTGTAATTAATTATTCTGGGTCGAGGACAAGTTGTTTGTGTCTGTCCCAAAACTCTCCTCTTCATGTTCACTCAACACACCACATTACCAACCACAACAGGAATACGCATTAGTAATTACATCCCTACACATAAGGTTGGCGTCAGGAAGAGCATCCAGTCGTAAAACAACGTCAAATCCACATGTGTGACACAGTTCGCACCCGCTATCCCACTGGTGTGGGAAAACTGGTAGAAGAGAAGAAGATACTCATTTTAAAATATCACCCGCATTTTTTAAAAAAAATCACCCCCTTAAGTGGATTTTCCAGAAAAATTGCGCTCATTTATTTTTTTAAAGAGATTCCAAGTACGGCCTACCAATTTTAACGTCTGTAACGTCTTCCGTTTCTGTGACCTCATATTAAAAAATTCAGCTACTTTCTCACTTCTTTTCAACCCTCACCACTTAAGCTGATTTTCTGAAAACAAAAATTGGTGTCCTTTTATTTTAAGGGACATTCCAAATACCAAATTTTATGTCTGTAACATGTCAGGTTGCCATGGTTACGGCAGTTCATTTGTATATCCGATTCCTAGAGCAGGGGCAGTGTAGTGCCAATATCTCAATAACGGTTGGTTTTAGGGCCTTAAAGCATTGTTTTCGGGCTCGTATGCCTTACCAAGTTTTGTTCTTCGCGTCAAGGGGCTTAAAATGAGCTTTGTCTGGTCCTTGTACGACAAATTCGATATTTCGCCTATATTAGCCTAGTATTTTTAAACCTCCCCACGTCGCCCCCTCCCCTCGAATTGTTTTGAAAATAAGATATAGCCTATAACACTCAGGGATAATGTATCTTGATATTAGTGAAAGAATTTTTAGAATCGGTCCAGTAGTTCCTGAGATCAGCCCTTACATACAAACTAACTTTACCTCTAGCTGTTACCACGGCTTCGCTCGTGAGGATTTCGTAATTTAATAAAAAATACCTGTTCCTCTTTACTGCACTAAGACATTATCTGAAAACCCCTCAAGTATAAAAACTCACCGAAAAATTGTATTTCATTTACCCCAGAACCTCTTTGTAAACCACATTTGTGGCATTGCCTTTTGCGGCTAAGTTGACAGGTTACTGGCAGAGTTAAATCTGGAACATGCGACATGGAACTCTACATGTGAGAAGCAGTCCCCTGTTAAGTCGAAAAAGAAGGGTTTCTTTATTTCTAAAGAAGATTCCAAATACCAATTTTCACGTCTGTAACATCTTAGATTTGAGATATAATTATCCTCATAAAGAGAATTACACTCCTTCAGATGTTTTCGATCTCTAGCTTAAGTTGATTTTCCGAAAACAAAAAGTACTTGTTTCATTATTTTTAAAGGAGATTGGAAATACCAATTATAACGTCTGTAACATCTTCAGTTTCTGAAATATATATATATATATATATAAAGAATTCAACTCCTTCCCCACTTCTTTCCAACGCCAACCCCCCTTCCCCTTCACCCTTAAGTGGATTTTCTGAAAACAAACATTTGTGTTCTTTTATTTTAATGGACCGAGCTCGATAGCTGCAGTCGCTTAAGTGCGGCCAGTATCCAGTATTCGGGAGATAGTAGGTTCGAACACCACTGTCGGCAGCCCTGAAAATTGTTTTCCGTGGTTTCCCATTTTCACACCAGGCAAATGCTGGGGCTGTACCTTAATTAAGGCCACGGCCGCTTCCTTCCCACTCCTAGCCCTTTCCTGTCCCATCGTCGCCGTAAGACCTATCTGTGTCGGTGCGACGTAAAACAACTAGAAAAAAAAAATTATGGAGGTTCCAAATACCGAATTTCATATCAGTAGCATGTTAGGTTTTTGTGGTATATTTATGCTAATATATAAAGAGGTAAAGTTTATTTGTATGTAATGGCTAATCTCAGGATCTACGGCACCGATTCTAAAAATTATTTCACTAATAGAAAGATACATTATCCCTGAGTGCTATAGGCTATATTTTATTTTCAAAACAATTCAAGTGTGGGGGGGGGCAACATGCGGAGATAAAAAACACTAGGCTAATATAGGCGAAGCCGGCCTCGTGGTGTAGGGGTAGCGTGCCTGCTTCTTACCCGGAGGCCTAGGGTTCGATTCCCGGCCAGGTCAGAGACCTTTACCTGGACCTGAGGGGTGGTTCGAGGTCCAGTCAGCCTACATGATTAGAATTGAGGAGATACCTGACGGTGAGATAGCGGTCCCGGTCTAGAAAGCCCAGAATAACGGCCGAGAGGATTCGTCGTGCCTTTTGTTTCTGTGATATGTTGTAGATGATCTCACTGCTGTAGAATCATGGAGCTGACGTTGCCATGGTTACGGCAGCTCATTTCTCTTTTCCTATTCCTGGTGCCAATATATCCACAACGGTTGGTTTCAGGGCCCGAAGGGCTTACCGAGGTTTGTCCTTTGCGTCAAGGGGCTTAAATTGAGCTTTGTCTCGTCCTTGCACGACAAATTCTATATTTCGCCTATATTAGCGTATTATTTTTATATCTTCTCCGCGCCCCCTCCCACTCTCGAATTGTTTTGAAAATAAAATACAGGCCATGTCCCTCACGGATAACGTATATTCACATTAGTAAAGTAATTTTTTTTTTGAATCGGTCCAGTAGTTCCTGAGATTAGCCATTACAAACAAACAAAATGTACCTCTTTATATATTAGTATGGATTACTAGTATAGATAAATCGTTGAAGTATAGGGTGTCGGACTACATAATTTTTAAATCACCAAATTCTTGGTTAATACTAGCCTATCTCTTTCAGTGGGTGCTATATCAGTGGGTACAGACAAATAAAAAGTTTGTGAATGTAACAATAAAATTATTACGAAAACTCAATATACATTCTAATATGCTGGTTAAATATTAAATACGAAAATGCAAATTCACGCAAATTAAGTTGACCGAAGTAGTACAACAGTATTCCACCACTCCGTCTCCAGTTTAGATGTTCCATTATTTTGTTTGTAAAATCCCTATAGTGTTGTGGTCTACTGCTATCCATTGCAGCTGGAAACAATGGATAATCACATCCATCGCAACCGTAAACAAAACAAGTTTGCTTGTTCATTTGCAGAGCTTACAGCTGCCAATTCATTGAAATATTCTTCTGCTTTGTTTAAAATCTGTAATTATTCTACAAAGTAAATAATGAGTTTATTCATGTTTTAGAGCTTAATATGTAGACTAGGAGTTTCCATAAAAAAAGTAACAGATTTCCATATGTGGACAGTTCCCTACTTCATTCCAATTTCCCACCGCATCATAACAGGTACACCACTGCTTCTCTTCATAACAATCATAGTGCCTTGGCATCAGTTATGAGGGGCGAGAGAGTCGGGGAATGTAAGAAAAAGTCGGTTGTGAAGGTTAATGGTGTGTTAATATATATATATATACATTTTTTTTTGCTAGGGGCTTTACGTCGCACCGACACAGATAGGTCTTATGGCGACGATGGGACAGGAAAGGCCTAAGAGTTGGAAGGAAGCGGCCGTGGCCTTAATTAAGGTACAGCCCCAGCATTTGCCTGGTGTGAAAATGGGGAACCACGGAAAACCATCTTCAGGGCTGCCGATAGTGGGATTCGAACCTACTATCTCCCGGAAATATATTATTATTATTATTATTATTATTATTATTATTATTATTATTATTATTATTATTATTATTATATTGTCAACCTTCGCAGCGTAATGGTTAGCACTGTTAGCGGCCGTTCTTGGAGACCCGGGTTCGACTCGTGGTACTTCCAGGAAATTAAGATTTTCAGGAATGTCAGGAGGACCTGAACGATTAAGGAGTTCAGATGTCATGTTCTCCGGCAAGCCCTCAGAGTACTTGCCTCTTTCCTTGCCAGCATTCTTGGGACTTGAAGGATATTAGCAAATAATGTTAAAACTTCCTATGTAATAAAATGTCTGTTTCTTTTTGAGAAATATTTCTTGAATGCTAAATGTTTTATAACTAGTCAGGCCTCTATCAGGGAGTTGCCACGTGATGGATCGAGCGTGTCTGTGTTAATTGAAGCATCGCGGTCCGCACCTGCTGTCAAGATTGAAGACAATAGCTTGGTCCGCTGTAAGTTGAGATGGCAGGCGTGTCTAATGGTAGTGACAGACAGTGACACTGCCCCTGCTATAAACGGGGGTGTGATTTACACCCCGCAGTCGTATAAACACACAGCCGGGGTCTTGTAAACAAGCCATCCCACTGACCACTAACGGCCCGCCGTCCCCTTCTTGGAACCTTCCCAGCACTTGGGCGTCTCGCACGCCTGGCGTCGACTAGCTGCACAAAAATAAAGCAATCCATGTGCAGTACATGTGTTCTGACCACCATTTCTTTTTATGGAGGTTTTAGATGTATGTATATCCAGCTCCCTCCGAGGTGAAACAGAAATCCGGGAAAAGGTTATCGAAAAACATCATCTGTAATTTACGGTGGGTGGTAGAGGGAGACGGAGACGGAGAGGGCCAAGGAGTTAATCTTCTACTCTGCTCAACTATTACGGTATACCGAGGGTTGTAACTGTCATATTCACAAGCTGTCAAGTTGTTTCAAAGTAATTTAGTATCAGGTTATTGATAAGGCTTGTTGTTTAAAGGGGCCTAATATCTAGATCATCGGCCTTATCAGGTAATTAAGATGGAGTTCAAATGCCATGTTTGCTGCCTAGCCCTCACAGTCTTAGACTCTTCCCTTACCTCTTTTCTTGCGATCTGTACAGGCAAAATATTTGCAAATAATGGTAACAAATATTTAAAAAGATTGTTTGCATGTTGTGAGGTATTATTCTTGAATCCAGGCTATGAACCCCTGCCTGTCAGTAAAGGTGACTAAAAGGGGCCCAAGTGCTCTCAACTTGGCCGCGTGGATTGACGACCACGGTGCCCTTAGCTGAGTCCTGACATTTATGAGGCCTAGGGAGTCTTTCATTTTCACGCCCTTCGTGACCTTTGTCTTCCTTTGACCGATACCTTCGTTTTTTCGAATCCTGAATATTGTCCTCTCAAGGCTGTGTGATTTTTTCCGATTTCCGAGCAATTCTTAAATTGAGCTTAGAGGTGAGAATGTAACCTTTTGTCTCCTGCACAGTATCACATAAAGCAAATAATTACACTACGGACGAGGACACAAAAACCAGCACAGAATATTGCCTCCTACTAGCTAAGAACTAAGGATTATATCTTTTTTTTTTTTTTTTTTTTTTGCAACTTGCTTTACGTCGCACCGACGCAGACAGGTCTTATGGCGACGATGGGACAGGAAGGAGCTAGGAGTGGGAAGGAAGCGGCCGTGGCCTTAATTAGGTACAGCCTCAGCATTTGCCTGGTGTGAAAATGGGAAACCACGGAAAACCATCTTCAGGGCTGCCGACAGTGGGGCTCGAACCCACGATCTCCCGAATACTGGATACTGGCCGCAATTAAGCGACTGCAGCTATCGAGCTCGGTAAGGATTATATCAAGACTGGGAGCTACACATCCGATGGTTCGAGACGTCAAGTGAAGACCTAGGATCCGCCATACAGTGTACATTCTTTCTTAAATTTATTCACGTTCACTCCACTGTAAAACCTCTGTAATCCGAAATAAAGCAACATTAAAGTATCCCCTTTTCGAATAAGAAAAATATCGGGTACAAATTTGGGTACAGGTCCCATGAATCGAAGGTCTCTTGACTAACAAATTCTTGAATCCTGGTTATAAACCCCTGCTTGTCGGTAAAGGTGACTAAAAGGGCCCTCAAGTGCTCTCAACTTGGCAGCGTGGGTTGGCGATCACGGCGCCCTTCGTTGAGTCCTGACATTTCTTTCACTTACTTGAGTCAGGCTCCATTTTCACGCCCTTCGTGGTCTTTTTCCTCCTTCAATAATCTTAAACTGTATTCAGACCAACAACAAGCAACACTCTTCTGTTAAGGAGAGCTCATAATTTTTGAGCTTATGTACGTTGAGTACTCAGCTTGAAGGCTGGTTGGATCCTCAGTAAGGTATTTTCACGTTGCTTCCATCACCGAGCCTGAAGTAGCTATTGCTTAGTGATGGAACGTGATAGGCGAGTGACATCATCACTGGGTTCGTATTATACATACATACATACATACATACATACATACATACATACATACATACATACATACATACATACATACATACATACATACATACATACATACATCTTCATTACAGACTGCTATGCATTTCAGCGTTCAGTATGCAATCATCTGTGAACTTAATAAACGCCGCCACAATCCTCTAATTATAACTAGTTCTGTGGACTCGTTTAGTTTTACACCTCTTATATCGACTTCACATATATAGGCCAACTCACATACGTGATTAATTAATTAATTTTAGGAAATATGAATTCCCCAACCACTTCTATATATATGAAAATGGACTTATATATAGAATATATTCTCATCTATTGATAGGCTCATGGGTATTTAGCAGTTGTAAACTGTAGTAAATATTAATTTAATATAATAACTAATAGTGTGTAAATAAGTTGAGTAAACGGAATTGTTGACTTATTGGCATTAATATTATTATATCGATATGCGAATGTTTATTTCGCTGAAAGAAGAATAGTAGGCCTAAGCACTACCCATCTCTATATAAAACTAGCTGTCACCCACGGATTCGCTCGCGAAGATTTGATAAGTTTGTAAAAACTAATTGTTCCTCGGTACTGCATTAAGACATTGTCTGAAATTGCCTAAAGTGTAAAAACTCGCCGAAAAATTGCATTTCATTTAACCCAGAAACTTTTTGTAAACCACGTTTGTGGCATTGCCTTTTGGGGCTAGGATGACCAGGCTACTGGCAGAGCTAAATCTGCAACATGCGACATGGAACTCTACATGTGAGACACAGTCCTCTTTTAAGTCGAAAAAGAAAAGGGTTTCTTTATTTCTAAAGGAGATTCCAAACACCCATTTTCGCGCCTGTAACATCTTATTTTTTGAGATATAAGTACCCTCATCAAGAGAATTCAACTCCTTCTTCACTTATTTTCGATCTCCAGCTTAAGTTGATTTTCCGAAAAAGAAAACCGTACGTGTTCCTTTCTTTTTTAAAGGGGATTACAAATTCCAATTATTCACGTCTGTAACTGTTAAGTTATGAGATATACTGTAGACATACTCATTTTAAAAACAGTCCCACTCCTTGGACAGCGTAGAGGCCTTCGGTTCACAGGGTTCCGAGTTCGATTCCGGGCTGGGTCGGGGATTTTAATCGCGTGTGATTAATTCATCTGCCTCGGGGACAGGTTATTAATGTTTGTCCCAACTCACTCCTCTTCGTATTCACACAACACACCACATCACCTATCACGATAGGAACACCCAATAGTAATTACATCCGTACACACACGGTTGGCGTCAGGAAGGGCATCCACCAGTAAAAGGGCCAAATCCTCATATGCGACACAGTTCCCACCCGCTACCGCACAAGTGTGGGAAAAGCGGTAGAAGAAGTAGATAATCATTTTGAAAATTCACCCGATTTTTTCTTATTTCACCCCCTTTAAGTGGATTTTCCAAAAAAAAATGTTCATTTATTTTTAAAAGAGATTCCAAGTACCAGTTTTAACGTCTGTAACATCTTCAGTTTCTGAGATGTATCCTCATATAAATAACTCAACTCCTTCCTCACTTACTTTCATCCCCCCCCCCTTTCTCCTCTTAAGTGGATTTTCTAAAAACAAAAATTTGTGTTCCTTTATTTTTAAAGGAGATTCCAAATACCTATTTTCATGTCTGTAACATGTTTTAATTGAATTATTTTTATGAAGATACTTATATCTATAAGAGCTAAAGATGTTATAGACGTGAGTATTGGTATTTGGAAACTAAACACGTATTTATTTGTTTTCGTAAAATCAACTTAAGGGGGAGGCGACGTGAAAATAAATAAAGAAGGAGTTGACTTCTGTTAGAGGACAGGCCTACTTATATCTCACCGAGCTTGATAGCTGCAGTCGCTTAAGTGCGGCCAGTATTCAGTGTTCGGGAGATAGTAGGTTCGAACCCCACTGTCGGCAGCCCGGAAAATGGTTTTCCGTGGATTCCCATTTTCACACCAGGCAAATGCTGGTGCTGTACCTTAATTAAGGCCACGGCCGCTTCCTTCCCACTCCTAGCCATTCCCTGTCCCATCGCCGCCATAAGACCTATCTGTGTCGGTGCGACGTAAAGCAAGTAGCCAAAAAAAGAAAACAACCTATATCTCAAAAACGGAAGATGTTGCAGACGTGAAAGTTTGTACTTTGAATCTCTTTTAAAAATAAAGAAACACGTATTTTGTTCTTTTACCGGGCGAGTTGGCCGCACGGTTATGGGCGCGCAGCTGTGAGCTTGCATCCGGGAGATATTGGGTTCGAATCCCAATGTCGGCAGCCCTGAAGATGGTTTTCCGTGGTTTCCCATTTTCACACCAGGCAAATGCTGGGGCTGTACCATAATTAAGGCCACGGCCGCTTCCTTCCAACTCCTAGCCCTTTCCTATCCCATCGTCACCATAAGACCTATCTGTGTCGGTGCGGCGTAAAACCACTAGCAAAAAATATTTTGTTCTTTTCGGAAAATCCACTTAAGGGGATGAAAAGAATTGAAAAATCGGGTGAATTTTTAAAATGAGTACCGGTATATCTACCGTATATGTAAAAAACCTGTTATAGACATGAAACTTGGTATTCGGAATGTCCTTTAAAAAACAGGAACACGTATTTTTTTGTTTTTGGAAAAGGCACTTGATGGGGGTGAAAAGAAGTGAAAAAAGAGTTCAATTTTTTTTTATGAGGATTCTTATATCTCGAAAACTGAAGATGTTACAGACGTGAAAATTGGTCTTTGAAATCTCCTTTAAAATACAGAAACATTTATTTTTGTTTCCGGGAAGGTGGAGGTGGGGGAAGAACTGATAAAAGGTTAGAATTATTTTATGGGGACAGACATGGAAATAGGCATTTTGAATCTCATTTAAAAATTAGAAATGAAAATGAAATGACGTATGCCTTTTAGTGCCGAGAGTGTCCGAGGACAATTTCGCCTCGCCAGAAGGAGGCCTTTCGATTTGACTCCCATAGGCGACCTGTGCGTCGTGATGAGGATGGAATGATGATGAAGACGACACATACACCCAGCCCCCGTGTCAGCGAAATTAACCAATTAAGGTTAAAACTCCCCACCCTGCCGAGAATCGAACTCAGAAACCCTGTGACCAAACCATTTAGCCATAGAGCCGGATACGTTTCTTTGTTTTTTCCGACTTGAGAGAAGATTTTTTCTCACATGTACGGTTTTATGTCGCTTGGTCATATTAGCCCCAAAAGGCCATACCACAAAGTTGTTTACAAAGAGTTTCTGTGGTAAATGAAACTCAGTTTTTCGGTGAGCTTTTACTTTAGGGATTTTAAGATAATGTGTTAGTACAGTACTGAGGAACGATTACATATATCAAATTACGAAATCCACGCGAGCGAAGACGCGGGCGAACTGCTAGTAAGGGTATAAATCTCTACTGTTGCACGATTTAAGCACATGATTCCTTTGACCTCTAATTAAAGTTAAGTTACGGTATAGTTAAAAGCCATACTTTCCCAGGATGTCCGACGTATTTTTTTCTCAGGCCACTCAGAGAAAGTTGTATCCCATGAGGGATGAGGGAAGATTTTTACACCCCCAATTGAGACCCGGTTTTATTGTGGGGTGACTGCTCTTGTGGCACTTTCTGTTACGGCTCCTGCTGAGAAATCGTCATAAATGTCAAGACGTCCTTGTAATATGTGGGACTTGCATTAGCAACGCTGGGCAACGAGACCGCTACAAATTGGTGTCCAGAAGACTGCGAGTCGTTGTGCGGTCAATGTCCCCCCATCCTACTCCTATAGGCTCTCCGATACGCATAAATCAACAAGAAGTCCGAAATAGATTCGGTTAGGGTTCCAAGATTTATAACTTATTTCTTATCCACTATTCACAAAATAAAAGATTGCTCAGTTATTTTGGTTATTTGTAGTTTCTTACCTCACGAGCAGATTAGGATTACTATATTTCTTTACAGATTACTAAAATTAGACATATGTATGTTTAAATAAGAAGGAGAAGAAGAAGAATTCAGGTAGGCCTACCTGGTACAGACATCATCATGTGGTGCCATTTAGACTGCCTGGATGTCAGTTTTATTCTAACACATGGCCGGGAACTCAGAACTCTTTTGGGTGATTTATGGCTGTTTTAATTAATTTTGTCTGGTAAACATAAAATATGTCATCAAAGTTTTACAGGCCGACATACTATGACACGGAGTGCAAATGTTCTCCTTGCCACCCATCACAAATCTGAATACCTCTACCCGGTTTGATACCACGATCTTGGGATTCAGAAGCCTACATTCTACCACTGATCCACTGTAATACAGTATTTCTATATAGTATATTCTTTTCATTGCTTTTTCATTTACTCAGTCGATCAGTTAACAATTTCGTTCAAATATTCCATTCATGTACTCATTTCTGTGCTCACATACTCTCTCTCATTACACCCGTCTGTCGTTCACTCATTCTCTCATACTCATAGATACATGCAGCATTTCAATTAAAATAGTGTATTTCTTTATGTACAATTTAAAGTTTGGAAGTGGCAAGTTCATAGCACCTCCTGACTGCGAGTTCTTTTTCGTTGTAGAGTGACAATAAAATATTTGTGTTCAATAATTTTAAGAAAATTACACCCTCTGGTTTTCCTGGAAGCAATTTCATAGACATTTAGTGTGGCAATTCACTGTAAATCTGTTCTTTGCTGTAATGAAATTACGTTTGGCTTTTAGTGCCAGGAATGTCCGAGGACAAGTTCGGCCCACCAGGTGCAGGTCATTCGACTTGACGCCAGTAGGCGACCCTGCCGGAAATCGAACCCGGGACCCCTGTGACCAAAGGCCAGCACACTCGCTAACCATTTAGCCATGGAGCCGGACTGTCTTTAATGTAATGTAGTAGGTATAGGCCTACCCCATTTTACAACATTTACAAGTATTCTGTATCTTATAAATAAAGTTGTAGGGGATCCGTTGTCTGTAATGTTATTTATTTCACCATATTATGAATTATTTTTCCGTTTTACGTCAAGTCAAGATCATATCTGTAGTTTTTAGCTTTCGAGTCTGTTTGTTTGTTTGTTTGTTTGCTTGTTTGTTTGTTTGTTTGTTTGTTTGTTTGTTTGTTTGTTCCAGGAACACCGGTAAACGGCTGAATAGATCGCAACCAAACTTAACATTTATAGTCTACTCATCCAGGAGCAAATTTCGATATGTATTTTATTTTAAAATCTCCGAATGGACTGTGGGTTTAGCAGAAGACCAGAAGAGTTTCCTCCAATTTTCTCTTTCACCATTAATTATATCTCAACCAAACTTCATATTTAGAGACTACTCATCTAGGAGCAGGCTTTCATATGCATGTTATTAAACAATCACTGAATAGACTGGTGGGTGGGGGGGTTATGGGAAGACCAGAAATTTTTTCAATTTTATCTTACACTATTGATTATATCTGAAGCTAACTTTATATTTAGAGTCTACTCATCAAAGGGCAGATTTTGATGTGCATGTAACTGAAAAATTACTGAATGGTTTGGGGGGTTTATACCGAGACCAGAAGAGCGTTATTCAATTTTCTACTACATTATTCATTATATCTCGACAAAACTTTATACTTAGAGTCTACTTATCAAAAGAGCAGGTTTCGATATGCATATTATTTAAAAATCACTGCGCAGACTGGAGGTTTATAGGAAGACCAGAAGTTGTTTTCAACTTTCTCTTACACTATTGATTATATCTCTACCAATCTTTAGGTTTAGTGTCTACTTATCCAGGATCAGTTTTCAATATGCCTATCTTTTAAAAATCAGTGAATAGACTGGGGGTTTATAGGAAGACCAGAATAGTATTTTTCAGTTTTCTCTTGCACTGTTGATTATATTTAAAATGTGTAGAGTTTATGCGAAACGTCCCTTCATTTTAAATAATTTTTTGTTATGTGCATAATTCCGCTTACTCTTCAAACGACAGAGAGAATTACCATTTCCTATCGGCTTCATGCTCTGCAGCCAGTGACGGACACCCTCGCAGACCTACAGTTACTTGAAGGATCCATAAAAGGAGAAAATCATAGGATGCATAATGTTTCGCTCGGCTTGAAAATTAACCCCACTTAATCTAATTGAACACTGATAAAACAACCGAGGTTGGTACGTTTCCCTTTGGAGTCAGTCTGTCTGTCCATCAGATTATCTATCTGTTTGTGTATTCCTAAATGTGGAAAACTGCTGAACATATTTCAACCAAACTACGTATTTGGAATCTACTCGCTCAGGATTGTGTTATCAGACGCATGGAAGAAAGCACACTCCGAAAGGATGAAAACATTGGCCTTAACGATAAATAATAATAATAATAATAATAATAATAATAATAATAATAATAATAATAATGTTACGGAGTTATCCGTGGTAGTTAGAGGTGAAAGAAGGTGCTGGGATGAATAGGTCTCAACTTACGAAATTAAAGTTAATTTAAAACTTTAACAAAGGTTATATTTTCTTTTCAAGATCAAGAAATAACAAGTATAACAGGAACACAGTTGTAGACTATATCAACAAGTTAAGAATGTACAATTAGAGTTTATTAATGGATTTTGGGCTTCGCGCCCCAGATTCACAATCCCTGAGCAATGAGCCCAACTTTACTTATACACAAGGTTCAACAAAGGGTCAGAAAACCCCAATCATGCCAAGGAGCATTTGCTCCCAATTACCCAGTAAAGTCTCCTCGAGGCACACAGAAAATCTACTATTAAGAAAGAGCAAACCCGCTCTCAAAGTTCAAGCCCATCAAAGGCCACACCAAACTCCACGTTCAAGCTGCCCTCCAGGCACATAAGACCAGGGGTAAAATACCCAACCTACTGAGGCCTATTCAGTAAAGAAACAGGACAATTACATGGCCCCAAAATACCAACTTGAGTGGAGGCGTAACTTGCACTCCTAATACACTTTTTTTTAAACCTATTTGGCTCTTAGGCCGCTTATGCAAGGGCTAATCCCATACTACGTAGGTGACACAATAGGAAAATTTATTACATTATGAAGCGAAGAAAAACGGTTATGAAAACGTAGTCACCTCAAAAACAATATGAGAGGGAGCTCGAGAGGGTTAGGCACTCTCTATCCCAAATCGTAGTTAAAGACACAGAATTTTATACCAAGAGTCTTTTACATTTTAAAGGAAAGTTACATGATAAAAGTTTCGAACCTGCCCTGAGGGTTAAACTGCTGAGCTAGCGAGCAAAGAAGTTATTAAAAGGCCATTACCTTATGGATGAACTGCTGCCCGAAGAAAGAGGCGCTTCCCGCCCCCTGCTACATAATCACACAAGGAAAGATGTTACTGAAGTGGCCCGGAGACCAGAAAATCAGCAGTTTAAATACCCTCGTGGAACATTCGAGACCTGTCAAGAATGAGAACCCACACCTCCCTATATTTTATTGGTTAGGATCAAGCAACATATGCATATCGGAGTAGACACACGTTATTGGTCAAAAATTAATTAGAGAAATTCGGGATTGGCTAAATTCAAAACAAGCGGAAAGAGAAGGGTTATACTGCCAACCCAAAAAATGACTGAAAGAAATTTTACAAAGAACAAACTTATGAACACAAAATTTCTCAAAAAAACAGTTCCTTCACTTCGCACCAGGGTGCACAATTGTAGTTCTTCAGTAGTGCCATCTAGAAGAGAATGTTCACACTTCTCACTACAGAGAAAACAAATATAAATCGAAAAAAGACACAGTTCAGAACTCTTCAAAATTTACAATAGTGACATCTTCTGAGAAACTTTAGAATTAACATGTTTGTTAAAGTTCAGGCTTCCTCCAGTAGAGCAGTTTCAACTCTCGCAATGTTTGAATTAGCGGCGCGGAGGTGTACCGCCCGATACAAATAATAATAATAATAATAATAATAATAATAATAATAATAATAATAATAATAATAATAATAATAATAATAATAATAATAGTTATGGTGTAATGTAATGAAATAAATTACTCTGTATTTGATAGTGTGTATCTCATGAACGAAAACTTCTTTAAGGTAAATTTCAATCTGAAATATTGAATCTGTGCGTCGTTTTACAGCAATACACTCTATAGTACGGCTGCAATTTCTACGATATCTCTAACTGAGTCTTATCATTCACAAGCAACCGATATTCTCAGCACCAGTTTCGGTAGGCCTACCCTTACAATCCATGATATAATTCTTTGGTAATTAGCGTGCTCTGTCACATGAGAAATGAGAAACCAGGCCCAGTCATGTAGTGTAGATCATTACCACGTGTCGTGGAGTTAGTTTCAGACGCTAAGTGCAAACCGACAAGGACACGGTTAATGTGATTTCCTTGTCTTGTGAACAATATCTTGCTTGCAGTACAACAGTTGGCCATCAGCCTGACCTAAGGGATGTCACTATATTTGCTATTTTATTCATAAGTAACAGACCTTGTGTACAGGGAGATGAGTTCAATTCCCGGGCGGGCTGTGTGTTTATGTTCGTCTTAACACAATTATCATCATTTTCATACAATGCACCACATTACCAACCATCGCAGAAACATGCAACAGTGAATACAACCCTCCTCACGAGGCTGGCATCACAAGAGGCATCCAACCATAATACTGGGTCAAATCCGCATCAATACTGCACCAATATATTGCGAAAAGACCCGGAAGAATAAGTAGAAAATATCGTTAATTATAAATGTTCGCTTTGCTTGGTGATGAAATGTGCTGGATAATTTAATTAGACTATTATTTCTAATTTACAGGCCTACTTCTTTCAAGCTTAGATCCATCCGAGAAGACGCTTTACGTTTAATTCATTGCTTCATGCATCAGGGAAAGCTCCGTGCAAAATCTGTGATATTGAGCGACCTGACGAACGCTTTTGGGTTAACAGTGAATTATTTGAGAGGTCGCACGATATGACTCAGGGAGAATTTCCTGGGGAACATTGGAGAGCAATACGGTGACGTACATAATTACAGTGAAGTACGCTGGCTTGGTCGCGGTAACGTTCTGAAACGTTTTCTTTTTCGAAGTCCGAGCTGCTATAGCCGAGTTTCTGAAGCTGAAGGGAAAAGAGGAATCAAAGATAGAAGATGTAGCTTGAGTAACGGATCTAGATATTTTAGTAGACTGACAGATCACTTAAATACTCTGAACCTAACTATGCAAAGGGAGGATAATCACTGACCTAGCTGGAAAGTTACAACCTTTCATGACAAATCTTAATCTGTGGGATGGTCAACTCGAGTCATTAATTAACGCACATTTCCCTACTTTAGCAACTGTTTATAAAAGCACTAAGTTACGTATGCTCTGTGAAAGAATTCAAAGAATAATTTGTAAACAGGTTTCAGGAACTTTCAGATTTTTGTACCAGTTATTTTTTCGGGGCCATGTTCTCGTTCAGCGTATCCCTTTCAGACCTGAAAGAAAACTGGAGGTGTGAATTTTTGTTTGTACGTCAAGAACTGACTAAAATGCTCCTCAATACACATATTAATAGTTTATTTTACAAAATAAAAACTAACATCCGAAAAACAGGACCCACACAATTGTGCGTATCAAAATTCAAAACCTCGTTGTATCACGTACGATGGTGTAGCTTCAAAATTTACGTTCACTAACCAAAGTACACACTTCATTGAATATATTCCGGTATTCAGTAAAGCTTCTAGATTAATATAAACGCAGTAAATAAATACTTACTTTCGGCACTACTGCTTCCTGCCATCTCGCCGATCAACTGTGCTTTTTAAACTCTTCTTCCTTCGCCCTGGCGGTCAAGCGCATACTAAAATCAATTGAAATACACGCCACGTGTCCTGCACAATCACTGCAGTCCGGTGTAGCGCCGAAAAAAACATCAAATACGGTCAGGGATAACTAAAATACGAACCCGCACAATTGTGCGTACTCGGTCTGAAAGAGGTATAGTGTATCTACTCGAACAAAGCGATTTACATTGCAATGCGCGGTTGCAGGACAAGTTCTTTTCAGCAAAAAAAGGTTGGTAGAATTTTATGAAAACTTTCCTCACCATGAATTTCCTTGCTTTTATCGAGAGGATGTCAAACTTATGAGTAAGTTGGGTTCTTTGAATGTGAACGATTATTTTCAGAATTGAAACTAAATAAAATCAAGATTGCGATCAGGTATTTCAGATAAACATTTGAATAACTGGTTATGCTTATTTGTATTAGGTTGAATCGCACCAGTTTTTAAGGCGATTATTTACTCACGAATACAAGACTAATTAAAAAGAAAACACCAAATTGTATTTTGTATGTTAGCAAACGTTTGCTAGTTATATTGTTGTGTAAAACAGATGTACGTTTGCTTATGTAGAAGTATACGAATATCCGTTATTTTATTTAGTCTATTAGCTAATTTGTTTTTGTATTCTGCGTGGCAAAATTATATTTTTCATTTTACACCCACACAAACAAATAAAATCTTGTCACGAGTTTACTATACCAAAAGTTCAAAATTACAACAAAAAAGAACGTAATGTTCATGTCAAAGTATTCCTCGATTCATCGTCGTCGTAAGACCTATCTGTGTCGGAGCGACGTAAAACAAATTGTAAAAAAAAAAAAAAAAAATAATAATCCTTTTAGCAGCTGATCCCTTCAGGTGGCACCCAGTTTGATTGATAATTGACGAGGTTAACTTTTTGTCACCAAAAACTTTGTTTTTCTCGTAAAGTTTACAGAAAAATTAATGACACCTGCCCTCTTAAAGTTGTGATGGGCGAGGAGACTTCCCCTCCGCCTGAAGAAATAGGAAAGTGAAGACGGACGGGAACGGAGGGGGAATTGTGTTGGCCAGTGATTCCGAACCACACATTGTGCGGAATTCTGGACGCCGTTGGTCTTGCTATTGCTTTTTGTGTCGCATTGATCCAGACTGGTGTTATCGCGAAAATTGGATAGAAGAGGGCTAGGACTGAGAAGGAAGTGACCGTGGCCTTAATTAACGTACAGCCACAGGCAGAATTAGCTGGTGCGAAAAAGTGAAACCACGGAAACCATCTTCAGGATTACATACTAAGAACTACACCAAGCCCGAACAACTAAGATGCCCCAAGGCAACTGCTATGGTTAGTGGTGGGCCATGCTTGCGGTGAATAACATCACGGGAGTTTGCAAATGTTCCAACTTCGATTTCTCTTTTCCCTTCTGTTTTAGAAACTCAGCTATAGCTCCTCGAAGATGGGAAAAACGTTTTAGGATCTTACCGTGACCAAGCCAGCGTACTTCACTGCAATAATCTGCAAAACATTTGCAACGTAATACGAAAAAACTCATCATATCTATATTATATGGTGATATTGATAAAACCAAGTTGTATGTGTTTATGTACGTATGTATTATAATAATAATAATAATAATAATAATAATAATAATAATAATAATAATAATAATAATAATAATACGAAGAATAAGAATAATAATCACACACTGTGCGGAATTCTGGACGCCGTTGGTCTTGCTATTGCTTTTTGCGTCGCATTGATCTAGACAGGTCTTATCGCGAAAATTGGATAGAACAGGGCTAGGACTGGATAAAACGTAAAGCCAATAACATTATTAGTATTCATTAGCAACTCAAAAAATATATTTCTTGCATCTTATCTTCTCCTTCTTCTATTATTATTATTATTATTATTATTATTATTATTATTATTATTATGATTATTATTATTATTATTTCTTAGCCACCGTGGTGTTGTAGTAGCGTTCCTATCTCCAACCTGGAGAGCCAGATTCAATTCCAAATTCGCTGATAGGTGGATCGGGGCTTTTTGAAGTTATATTGATATGAGAGGCAGTGGACCAGGTCAAGTTAACAATGGCTGAAGAAGTAACCACGCTAACCACGTTTCAGTCCAATATTTGCAGGCCATCTGTCAGTGTAGCAATCGTCTTGGTAAACCATCGCCCTAAATAGGACCGTGTGTGCTATGTGTTTTAAATATTATTAATAATAATAATAATAATAATAATAATAATAATAATAATAATAATAATAATAATAATAATAGTCTAATAATAATAATAATAATAATAATAATAATAATAATAATAATAATAATAATAATAATAATATATTTCCAGAAGAGACTTGTGTGAGCCTTCCTCGTGTTTATATTCAAATGCTCATAATGACGCTAGAAACCATTGAATAAAGAAGTCACTTCTGATGTGTAACATAATTATATATTATAATGGTTTAATTTTTTTGTTTTCTCTTTTCTTTTCTGTTTTGGAAATTTGGTTCCGCCACTGCTTATAAATTTTGGAGGTAAAACATTCATCATTGTTTTGAGAAATCTATTTTAATGGGATGCACCAACTTTTTTACATTTTCATCTATACTAAATAAATGTTTTGTGATTTACTTTCTTTCTTTCTTAATCTGTTTACCCTCCAGGGTCGGTTTTTCCCTCAGACTCAGCGAGGGATCCAACCTCTACCACCTCAAGTGCAGTGTCCTGAAGCTTCAGACTTTTGGGACGGGGATACAACTGGGGAGAATGACCAGTACCTCGCCCAGGCGGCCTCACCTGCTATGCTGAACAGGGACCTTATGGAGGGATGCGGACAGGCAAGGAAGAGGGAAGGAAGCGGCCGTGGCCTTAACTTAGGTACCATCCCGGCATTTGCCTGGAGGAGAAGTAGGAAACCACGGAAAACCACTTCCAGGATGGCTGTGGTGGGAATCGAACCCACCTCTGCTCAGTTGACATCCCGAGGCTGAGTTGACCCCGTTCCAGCCCTCGTACCACTTTTCAAATTTCGTGGCAGAGCCGGGAATCGAACCCAGACCTCGGGGTGTGGCACCTAATCACGCTAACCACTACACCACGGAGGCGGACTTGTGAATTACTATGATAGCTAATTTATATAAAGTTAGTCTATATTATAATTAGGACCAGGAATTTCGTGCAGTAATTTAGGTTATCATTCAAACGAGTATCAAGTATTGTGCTGATCACTGCGATACCACGGAGTCGAATTTTGTGGATTTTAAAATATCAATAAATCATTAACGTAAACAAGTTTAAGAACTACGGTCCTCATATCAGGAATTTATCCCTCTTTTCATTCTAATACGGCTACATAGAGTGTTGAGTTTCACTGATTTAAGAGTACTGATCGAAATATTTATTACGGTGGTGTCAACTCAAGAGTCTTGTAATCAGTAGCCAAAGCCATACGATCTTCTTGTTATCTTTCTGAACTACCACTGGCTATGCAGAGATCGTCGGCGGCCGGGTTGAGTAGTTCAGTTGTAGAGCACTGGCTTTGTGAGTTTTAGTTGGCAGGTTCGATCCCGGCTTAGTCCGGTGATATTTGAAGGTTCTGAAATTCGTCAGCCTCTTGTCGATAGACTTATTGGCACGTAAGATCATTTCCGAGCAACAAAATTCAGGCATCTCGTTACGAAAATATCAAAATAGACATTGGGACGTAAAACCTGTAACATTGGCTCTGATGGGTTGATGTGAACAAGCAAGAATGTTTTTCAACTTGTCTTTCTCAATGCGTGAGGTCGAAGGGGAAGCAGACGCGTTGAGGTGTCTTGTCTGATTCATCAAGCGCATTGGAGGACAGATTAATTAACGGTTTAGATTTCTGAGATTAATTTATCATTAAAGGTACGACATGTGGTCGGTGCTTCAGATACATAATCCGCAGCAGAATGGGTAGTCTGAATGGTCTGCTGCAGGTGCCTTCATTGTGATGCAATAACAGGCTACGTGCAACAATGCAAAATCGAAGATATTGCCAATGCTTAAGGGTCTGCATACCGTTCAGCCCAGGAGCCAGACAAAACAATGCATTGTTATTGATAAAATATAAAAATCTACAATTCTCGTAAATATAAACACTTCAAGGGAAAGAAATTCTGATTCCTTCAATCATGTTGCTGACCGCCAGAACTTTTTTTTTAATTCTACGAACAAGATCGGAGTCGTGTTCAGAGGTGGTCATTTTTCTTTATTTTCCTTCCCTTTTTCTCAAACAATTTGCTTACGTCTTATGACCTTATTAATCCTTATTATTATAAGTTAAGTTATTATAAGTTGTTATTATTATTATAAGGCATATAAGTTATTTTCAGGTCATGAGGTACTACAACAAATATGGATCCAGAACACTGCAAGTTGAAGTTCCTAAATTTTTGAACAAGTTGCCCTCAGAATTGACACACTTGAAAACCAAATATCAACTAAAAAAACATGTGAAACTATGGATCATAGATAATAAAATTACAGTTTAAATATTTGTTCATGAATGTAAAATGTACCAAAGACTTATCTACTTTGAGTGATACTTTCAGGGATTAAGAAAAACTCACACCACAGGACAAAATTACAATGCTAATGTAAATATACATACCTTATTAATGTTGTAAACAGTAAGGATTGCAACATTGTATATAAATGTGAAACAACTACACCGGCAGATAAGCACATCAAGTGCTTTGCAGGTGTAAATAATTGCAAAGATAATGTATAATATCCTACTGCATATTTGCAAATGTATTTTAGATAAGTTATAAATAAATAAATAAATAAAATTATTATTATTATTATTATTATTATTATTATTATTATTATTATTATTATTATTATTATTATTATTATTATTATTTTTACAAATTAGCCCATCCTCAACTAGTTGTTTTACTCAAGGTACAGCACGCCCGCTTTCGAGTTATGACCTTATTAATCCTTATTATAAAACATTCCTCGGGCTTCCGTGTCCCGGCTTCAATGACAGGTCCAACCTGATTCACAAATCTCATATCAACAAAACTAACCTCTGTTTCCCAGCTCCACAATTATCATCGACAAACAACTGGAATAAAATCCTTACTAGAAATCTCGACGTCTAATATCGCACAATGCATTAATCATGAATAACTTCGCATAAATGATATCGTATTTAATAACCTGATTTTTACAAAAAAAAAAAAATGACTGAAACATTCTACTAGATCTTTTTGTTGTCCGTCAGACACAGTTTAAAATGGGCCTAAAAAAACGTTTCTCTCCGTGACCAAATTCATCACCCTAGATTCTCACCCGACAGCGCGCTTCCACTCGATTGAAAATGAGTAACCATGGATTCCTACATTATTAACGTCAAATTGCAGACAGGAAAAATTTACGTCGAATGAACATCTTAATTTGACATCACAAAATATAGGCAGTACACTCACACGGATAACGATCTACATTGGACGTGATATCACTTCGAAACCCTATTCAATAACTTTTACAACATTATACGGCACTCGCAAGACTTCAAAAATTTATCCAAGTGGAAAATAAAACAAATGACTCTTTGAGTCGTACTCTCACATTTACAAAACTTAGTAGGGGTGACCACTGCGTCGTATATCCCCATTCAAATACACTTTTAGAGATCATGAAACAAGATATAATAGGTAGTAAGATGGAAAGTCACATTACCTTATGTAGTCACACCATTGTTCGTCATAGGGCTCACCTGCGACCCTGGCATTTTATTTAGCCATTTTTACATTCATGGCTTTACAGTTCATTATTATATTTCTTCAGGTTTCCTGGAATAAAGCATAAAAAAAGGAAAATACCCTTCACTTGTTTGCTGAGCGCACACGATGGACTATAATTATTTCCGCACACGAATTACTTAATCACATTAGAATTTATTCAGTACTTTGACCGTCCTATCTGGTACAATTATTTCACTCAAGAAAACTATCTCCTCATGGAGTCAAGACCTAGCCACAATGGCTAAAATCTGCAGTTGAACTCAGTCTACTTTTGTTGTTTGATTTCGCAGAGCAGCTCAACAATTTTTCGTCCGCTTTGTATCACAAATGCCGGAGAAGGAGACTTCGTCATGGCGTCCCTTCATATTTATAGCAGTTACCCCCTCTCTTCGGATATCTCCCTTCGCCGTCAAGAAAATTTCTATAAATTTTCTGACTTAACTAAACTGTAATTTCAAGAGTTTTGAAAGTGACTACATGCTTGCTACATTTCTGGCGGTAGTGTTCATGGACATTTAAAATGTATACGGGTTCGATTTGTGAGATCATTGACCCCCTTTGATAGGCACTATATTTTTTGACTTGGCTTGGTTCACGCCATGTACACGCGCTTTGAAATAGTTCACAAAAATGACTTGAGATTCTTCCGCCGTCGACACGTGTGGCTGACGTCACGTATCCCAGAGCGCGGGACCGAAGGTAATCACCCCCTCGTCACGTGTCAAATCCATACTATAAAGAATCCAACTTTTAATTTAATTGTTAATTTATGCATAATGTTCTTAGAGTACAAAGGTCATGGGGTCAATACAGTACTTCGTTTGACGGGTAGAGCACGTGGTGAGTAGCAAATCTTGAACTGTACTGATTGCAGACTAGTGCCAAATCGTTTCGTGTTTATATTTGAAAGGTTATAATAACGCTGGACACTACTTCTGATTTGTAACATAATTATATATTATAATGGGATAGGACAGGTCTGGGAGTGGGAAGAAAACGACCGTGGTCAGCGATTGCCTGGTGTGAAAAGGGAAAACTATATTCAGGGCTGCCAACGGTGGGGTTCGAAACTACTATCTCCCGAGTGCAGGCTGATAGCTGATAAAATCCACTTGTACTTTTCTTATTTTTCTCACTTCATTTGCCTTTCAATGGTCTCGTAGTGCTTGCTTACCATCTGCTCATTTTTATCAATCTCCAGGCGGTCTCGAATTTGCATTTTATTACATGTACAATTTCTTGTGGAAGTATGTGTGCATTCCATATAACATGAAACAGAACACTGTTCGCTTGCGAAAGCGATGAACCCGGGCAAGTTAAGGAATAACTTGTCTAGTACGGAACGAGTAAGTGAACAAGGTTGCCGCAGTTACTACATTCATACTAGATCTAGTACTAAAAAAGAAAATATTCTAGTGTGTCAGTACTTTTGATTGAGGTCCAGTACCTTTTTTCACTGAAATTACATCACAAATGTTATTAAGTCTACTACACTGAAGAAAATGGAAATTGCAACACCCAGAAGGTGTGGTGCTACATTGCTGCAATTGAACATGCAGGACGAGTGTTCGGTTGTGATTCAATGAATACACTTTCAGGTCCCTCTGGCCGCAAGTTTGGAGAACAATCAGTACAGGATGTGCCCAACACGAGCTGCAATACATTGATGAATTCGTCGAGGCATGTAGTCAATAAGGCCCTGGATCGCTTCCTGAGGAATTGTGGCTCATGCTTGCTGCACTGCACGGGTCAGTTCCAGAGTTGTGAGTGGCTGAGGATGGTTGGCCAGTTGTCGACCCGTCATGTCCCACACATGCTCAATAGGACCGAGGTCCGGAGATCTGGCGGGCCATTGTAAGGTTGTGATGTCGTGGAGAGTTTCTCTGGAGATGCGTGCAGTGTGAACCCGGGCATTGTTCTGCTGAAACATCCCATTAGCAATGTTCAGCATCATAGGGACAACCACTGGATTGAGTACCCTATCAACGTACTGTCGAGCAGTAATAGCGCCCTCAACAAGCACTAATTGTGATTTCACATTAAAGCCAATAGCTCCCGAGACCATAATGCTTTGTGTTGGCCCTGCGTGCCTCTCGACAATAAGATCTGGGCGGCCCCTCTCCCAGGTACGTCGGCGCACACAATTCCGGCGATCACTGCGGGCAAGACAGAAGCGCGATTCATCACTAAAGACGACCCTATGCCATTCGTCGACCCACGTCGATCTTTCTCGACTCCAGGCCAGCCTTACACGTCGCTCTTGTGGGGTCAATGGAACACCTTCTGCAGGTACACGGGCTCGTAAGACAGCTGCACGCAGGCGATTACCAACTGTTTGTTGTGTAACGTGGGGTGCCACAGCTGCTCGAATTTGCGCTGCTGTTGCATGGGGTTCCATCCGGGCCATCCGAATGATGCGACGATCCTCTCTCACAGTTGTCTGTCGCGCTGGGCCTGTGCCAGGTCTACGAGTGTGGGTACCTTCATTTGACCACTGCTGCCATACACGTTGTACCGTAGATGCCTGTCGGCCAATACGTGCAGCGACAGTCTTTAGCGATAATCCAGCCTCACACAGCCCAATTATCCGAGTCCTCTCCAACGGCGACAGTTGTTGATAGCGTTCTCTTCTCTGTCGTCGAGGAATGTTTGACGGGGAACACTTCACTGCACAGACTGCAAGTCAACTACGCTTCACCAGAGTCCGTATACTGGCTTGATTCCTCCGTGACCAATTACGTGGGGAGACCTGTAGCAACAATCTAATGGGTGTGAAACATTGATCGTTTACATACCTACATGGCATCGTTCCAAATCTTGAAAATCAACACAAACGACCAATGCCTTCATGCTGTTGCAATTTCCATTTTCCTAAGTGTAATTCTCATATTTAAAACAACCGAGCAAGCGCCTGCATGGTTTGGGTCATATACCTATCGGCTTGAATTCACGAGATAGTGGGTTCGAACCCCACTCTCGACAGCTCTGGGTATGGATTTCCGTAGTTTCCCATTTTCACACCCAGCAAATGCCGGGACTGTACATTAATTAATGCACTGTCGCTTCCTTCCCACTCCTAACCCTTTCCTATCCCAACGTAGCTTAAGAAGAATCTGCGACGTAAAGCAAATTGTAAGAAATATTTACCATATAATAAAAATAATACATATTGCTATTTTTTAAATGTTTATTCTACTGTTCTTACGTGTTCGCCTGCATAGCCGAATCCTGTAATGCTTGCATAGCCTATTTCTACATATTTTCTTCTTCTTGACATTTCCTGATGGATACAGTAGGCCCTACTTTTGCACCTGTCTCGTGCACAGGCCAGAGCAAAATGTAGCTTCCGCCGATGTCCCAGTCTCATCCATGACTTTGACAATATGGAAGCTGCTGAGGTATGGGTGGTGTTGAGTAATGGCATTCAGAGCACGAGTAGTGTGTTTGATTGTTATGAAAGGTGTTGCTCGTTTGGCCAGCCATGCTGAAATAGCACTTTCTAGCCCAGTGAGAAAAGCAATGGTAAACTACCTCACTCCTCACCTTGCCTGGCACGCCTTATTTTGGCACAGCCGTCGGTTGTTGGGGTTTCCCCGTAACTGGTGGTGCTACCTTGGGATCCAACCAGCTTCTGGGCTGATGTCCTAACAGATATACAAACAAGAATGGACTTTTCGTTATCTTCCATGCGTCACTGTGTTTTATTTTACATGTATTCAATATTTTATTTTGCACGACTCTCTCGCTTTGTTTTTTCTTGCTATTGGCTTCACGCCGCACCGACACAGATACGTCTTACGGCGACGATGGGACAGGAAAGGGCTAGGACTGGGAAAGAAGCGGCCGTGGCCTTAATTAAGGTATAGATCCAGCATTTGGCTGGTGTAAAAATGGGAAACCACGGAAAACCATCTTCAGGGCTGCTGACAGTGGGGTTCGAACCCACTATCTCCCGAATACTGGATACTGGCCGCAATTAAGCGACTGCAGCTATCGAGTTCGGTCGCTTTATGTTTAGAAACAGTGTAGGTATTATATATTCAGAAGACTAAAGTTTTGCAGACTTGATTTTCAATTACATTCACAAGTGATAATATATTGCAACATTACTGAACTGACTGGTTAGCAAGAAAGTGAAAACGACCTTGGTTTAATTTGGAGGGCGAGATATGTAGCTACTATGGACCAGCTGGACCTGAACTGGGCACAATCAAAGTGAATGACAAGCTGGTGAGTTTTTCGTTATTTGTATTTAAAATACGATGCTACTAACATACGGTATATATTACAGCGGTAGAATATTTAGTTTTGATATATTACGAGTAATTAATTAACATATTAATAACAGTAATATTCAAAATGAAATAACAAATATTTTTTTCCGGAATATAGTACTGTTTTGACAATGATTTTGCTTTTATGTTTGTTTCTTATAGCAACTCTGGAAAAGAGTGCGGTTTTCCTAGTAACCCTGCACGCTAAAAGAGACAGCCACCCTGTGTTTGTTTATGTCGATCTGCCACCGCTGACGATGGCTGAACAAGAAGACCCTAGATATTCCTACGAATTTTGGCAGCCAATCTTCACTATATGTGAGGTCTTCGCCGGTCACGAACGGGTGTCTCTTCTTGGAAGCTCAGCAGGTGTCAGACGAGGTTCCCTCAGCGGGAGATGCAACGTGCGCTGCAGAAGTCGCCGAAAGTTTCCGGTCGTTAGTTCGTAAACATGAACAGGGTAAAAATATATTTCGTCTCTCTCTCTCTCTCTCTCTCTCTCTTTGTCTTTGTCTCCCTCTGTCTTTTCTCATGACGGCCCCTTAACTGAGCAGAATTTGTTCAAATGGCATCCCTGAATTTAGAATGCAGGTCACAGCTAAATGTTGTGTTACCCAAAGTAGTTTCCTCGGATTATTATTATTATTATTATCATTATTACAATTTGCTTTACGTCGCACCGACACAGATAGGTCTTATGGCGACGATAGGATAGCAAAGGCCTAGGAATGGGAAGGAAGCAGCCGTAGCCTTAATTTAGGTACAGCCACAGCATTTTCCTGGTGTGAAAATAGGAAACCACGGGAAACCATCCTCAGGGCTGCCGACAGTGGGGTTCAAACTCACTATCTCCCGTATGCAAAACTCACAGCTGTGCGTCCCTAACCGCGCGGCCAACTCGCCCGGTAATAATATTTAATGACGAAATAATATTAATAATATTAGATAGGAGGTATTCTCAAAACCTACATATTTAAAAATGCATTTTTTGCAGTATTTGCAAAATACGACCACGCAACATGCAAACAAATGCATTTACAAGATATATATATCTATTAAATAAATAAATCAGTAAATAAATAAAATAATAAATAAATAACATATTATGAAACATAATCGGGAATTTAGAAAGAAGTCGCTATTGTTGGGTTGTGGCGGGTGGGAGGGGGGGGGGGGATGGTGCTGTTGTAAGTTGTGGACATTCTTTAAAGGAAAATAACAAGTAGCACAGTCAACAGTTGAGAATAATAAACCAAACTTAAAATGGCACCATAGTGGGAAAAGGTTCGCCATCCCTGATCTAGGCTATAAATCATTTTAATCGCGCTGAATGAAATGATAGTTTAGGGGAAGGCCTAAAATGTAATTCTCAAATATTATTATTATTAGTGGTCATATCGATAAATACTACATAACTTAAGTTATATAGAATTCAATTTCCGATCACTTACGTCTTATACATTTTTACCGCACCGGCTATGATAACACAGATATTCATGAATTTGTAATTTTGTTGCCAACTCCATACCAACGCCGAGCCACGAGAATATGGATTATCAGAATTTAATAAAAATCGGTATATATAGTCGGTGAATAAGAAACAACAGTCTAAGCTATAAAGAAATTTATTCACCCTGGATGAAATTGTAGTTTAGGGGAAGGCGCCTAAAACTTAATATTTACATACCTATGTTTTTGGTCCTGTCGAAAAGTACTACATAATAAAAGTTACAGAGAATACAATTTCCGATCATTTATATTTTACCGTACCGACTATGATGAGTGGTATTTCAGAGTCGGAACAAAACTAAACGTCAAGGCCTACAATGTCGAAAGCGCATAACATTGTTGAACAATAACATTACATTGACCATTGTTTGTTGTGATGTTATTTGTCACTTATGCTGCCTCTCAGCTCCGATAGATGGCATTGCTGATGCGTACTAAGTAAAATAGCATGACTAAATATTGGCGGGAAATAGCTGGGGAGTTAGAAAACTTTCTTCTTTAGCATGCCATTCCTGGCTGGTACGTAACACACACTGGTTCTTTATATTATTCCAGTTATTCGATCCCTACTCTGACGCGCTGTTTTGAATGAGCCGTGTGCATATTTAAGGCAGAGGCTGACTTAAAAGTTGTAGTAGTAGTATGGCCTGGTCTAGAATAGCAAACTATGCCTATTCCAAATTATAGCACCACATTTCACTAAATAACTCAAAATTCAACCCAGAAAAGAGCCGTTTCTAAAGAAAAGATTCTTCTCCTTCACTTTTATTAAATTCTACATTCATTTTATTCCAAATTATTAGTGAAGAAGGGGTTTCTCCTCTGTCTTGGTGGAAACATTTGCCTCCAAGTCGGATAGATTTTTCCGCCACCAGTGTAGTGAATTGATATTTTCCGACTCATGGGGTACTCCTAAGAAACGATTAGTAAAAGGGCATAGATTTGCCCCGGGAGTCTCCACTATTCGACCCTCTCTCCGCCGAAAAAAGACGAAAGGTGTTCACGAATCACATCTGTCTGCAGCTTGGTCATTCCAGCTCTGGAACTTTGGACTGTTAGATCGGCAGTGTAGTCCTGTTCGTTAAAAGTGAGAAAATATGTGGTGTTTCATTTGATCGAGTATTTCATATGAAAGCATTGCTTTTAATCGCGCCATTCCTACTGACGTCATGGTAATGTATGTTCATTTCAGTTGGGAAAACCACTAAGACAGTCTTTCTGAGGATGTAAAAAGGCAGGTGGAGAGTGAGTGCCTACCATTATAATGAAAACTCCCCAACCTGATTGTAACTGATGGTATGCAAGTGGGTCTACCATTATAATGAAAATTCCCTAACTCAGTCTTCATATGAGAAAAGATGTTTGGTGACTTCCCCGTCGCGTTTCTAGGGTAACGTTAAGAGCTATGTAATTTAATACAATCTTGCTCACAACGTGTACACTAGAATTCCGTATACAATGTATAATTCCGTAGCGAAGCACGGGTACCTCAGCTATTTACTACTAAAATTCAGAGCAAGACTGGTGCATCTCATTATTATGAACGGTGCTACTCACAGGTCTAGTCGTGCAGCAATGACACTTTCTGAACGAATTAATTAATTGATTAGTTAATTAATTAATTAGCAATGGCGTTCTGCCTCACTCCTCATCATACGTTGTACGGTACGAATCATGGCGCCGCTTTCGTATCTACGTTTTGTGGTGCTGATTGAGAGTTCAACTAACCTCCAGGTTGAAGAATTAACAAACTTACAGTAGGTATTTCACATGGAGCGATCTGGATTCGAACTGGTTTTCACGTACCCCCATTGTTTGAAATGTCATCGCATGGTATAGCATCTGGGTGAAATGAGATGAAAACACTATTGTCAAACTAAAAAGCGAGACCTGTGTTGTAGGGATAGCGTGTTTACCTCTTAATCGAATGCCTCGAATTCTATTCTGGGCTCATCCAAATATTGTAATTTTTGTCTGAGAACTGGAATGGGTTTCACTCAGAATTGTGAAATCAATTGAGAAGCTACCTGATAAGAAAGCCAATGAAGCTGGTCTAGAAAGGCGAACAGTAGGCCTATATGGCAGGGGGATTTTGGTACTCTCAAACTACTTACCTTATCCCCAATATCTATTTATCTAAAATCTTTCACTTCACCTCCTTACCATGGAATTCTATGCTGTCGGCAACTCCATGGTACTGCCCCGTACTACAGAGCTAAGGTGTTCAACTTCAGTGATAAATAGTCCGGTAATGCAGGGAACATATGAATAGCATCATTAATTAAGAACGACAAGTAATGTGGCTGCCTTGATGATTTACGGAATGGAGCTCCTAGGGCCAGGGACCTTCTCCTTATGAATGGCCAGCCACAGGTAGCCGAGCTTTGTCAACAAACTGCAGTGCACACGGCAAACACTTGCTGCTGTAGGGCAGACGTTAAGCAAAGACCAGTGTGTATTGGTAATACAGCCGCCGTCACATGTTTGTAATTCCGAGGCTGCTTTGCGGTGACGAGATTGACTAGGCAAGCCACCATTGCAAGATTAAATCCAATTGAACAGTGTGTTCTAGATAGGTAGATAGAATGGCTCGGATGGCTGGCCTTCGTAGTCCTAGTCGGTAGGTTCAATCCTGGCTTAGTCTAGTGGCATTTGAAAGTGCTTAAATACGCCAGCCTTGTGTGTATTTGTGTATTTGAACTACCCGGCAGTCGGCAGATATATCGGCATGTAAAAGCTATGAAAATCATTAGTGGGACGTAAAATTATTACTATTTATTTATGTAGTTATTTATTTTTTCAATGAGGAATCCAACCTCTACCGCCTCAAGGTCAGTGTCCCGGAACGTGAGACTTAGGTTCGTGGGGATAAAACTGGGAATTAGGACCAGTACCTCGCCCAGGTAGCCTCAACTGCTATGTTGAATAGGGGCCTTATGGGGGGATGGGAAGATTGGAAGGGATAGACAAGGAACGGATGGCTGAGGAGGTAATCGAACCCCACTCTACTCAGTTGACCTCCCGCGGCTGAGTGGACCCCGTTACAGCCCTCGTACCACCTTTTAAATTTCGTGGCAGAGCCGGAAATCGAAGCCCGGCCTCCGGGGGTTGCAGCTAATCACATTAACCACTACATCACAGGGCGGACGGTTTTTATTATTGTTATAATAATAATAATAATCATAGTAATAATCAAAATATTTTTGTTGCTATTTTGCTTTACGTCGCACCGACACAGATAGGTATTTTGGCGACGATGGGATAGGGAAGGGCTAGGAGTGGGAAAGAAGCGGCTGTGGCCTTAATTAAGGTACTGCCCCAGCATTTGCCTGGTGTGAAAACAGGAAATTACGGGGAACGATCTTCAGCGCTGCCGACAATGGGATTTGAACCCACTATCTCCCGGATGCAAGCTCACAGCTGCGCGACTCTAACCACACGGCCAACTTGCCCTGTTATTATTATTATTATTATTATTATTATTACATCGTTATTGCATACCATTAACTTCTTACACGGTTTCAGAGACGCCAAGGTGACGTAATTTTGTCCCGCAGAAGTTCTATAACTTGCCTGTAAATCCACTGGTACGAGGCCGATGTATTTGAGCACAATTAAATACCACCGAACTTAACCAGGATCGAACCTGCCAAGTTGGACTCAGAAGGCCAGCACGCTACCGTCCGAGCTACTCAGCCCGGCTATTATTGTTACGGAGTTACCCGTGGACCAGCAGAGGTGAAAGAAGGTGCCCGGCTGAATGGGTCTAACTACAATTTCACGAATTGATTTAAAACTTTGACAAAGTTTATATTCCTTTAGAATTTCAAAAATCAACAAATAACAATGTAACAGGTACCAGTAGCAATAAACAAGTATAGGAAAGACAAGATTGGTGGTACAAACAGATCTTGGGCTTCAAGCCTTCACTTTACAGTTCTTGAGTTCCTACCTCAAATTTACAAAAGAGCACAAATAATACAAGGGCAGAAATCCCCTAATTCATGGAGCACTGGCTCCCAATATACAATATCCAGCTTTCAAAAGGCATTCTTACAACACTTGAAAAGAGCTGACGTGCTCTCAGTTTTCCGAGCCTATACAAGGCAATCCCAGAAAATTACAATCACTTGCCATCAAGGCACACCATACAAATTTGAAACAGGGGTATCTAGTACCCAACCTATTGGGCCTTTGCGGAAAAGAACAGGTTAAGTAAACGGCCCGCACAGTAGCGTAGCCAGGATCGGCCAATGGGGGGGGGGGGGGTTACAGTTACAAAATTAAGATATAACATAATGAAAGTGCTTGTGCTTGTGCGTGTCTGGTACGCGCATGTATGACTGTCATAAGGATACGGATACAAGAGTGAATTACTGTATGTGATATTCAGATTGCAATACACTACAAAATTCTTACTTTAAAATACAGAACAAGAACAATATGATCGAGGTCAGCAGTTTTATCTCAAACGGTATGTTCAGTTTACAATCTAAAATCTAATTTTCGAGGTTTCCTGGAAAATAAATTTAACACATCTGTTGGTTTTACAACTATGTCTCTGTGAATGTTCAAGGGAGCCAACCCGTTGAGTCGACTTTCACTTGTGGTATTTCTGAGGTAGGTTTTAAGGCGTCTTAATGTTGAAAATGATCTCTCACTGGCTGCAGTGGTGACAGGTAGGGTGGCAAACACTCTCAACAAGCAGTAGATTGCAGGGAGTTTATCTTGATCACATAAAAGAAGTTTATTGTTTACTGTCAGTTTCTATTTATTTTCTTTTTGTGAAAGTTCAATGGGGGGGGGGGTTCTAACCCCCAGTAACCCTCCCCTGGCTACGCCCCTGGGCCCGCAACATAAATATAATGGAGGCGTGTCTTTGCACTCCTAGATATGAGTACTTAAAACCTAAAGGGCACTAGGCCTATGACACAGGGGCTATTCCCAAACTATGGAGGTGACTCGTGTAAAAATAAATGAGAACTTTACGGAAGGGAAGAGAACCACTTTCAAAACGTAGTCACCTCAAATCAAGATGAAGGGGAGCTCGAGGGGGTACATCACTCTCTATCCCCGATTTACACTTAAAGATATTATGAAGTTATTACATAAGCCGGCAGAAGTTACATTCTCAGAAAAGAAGGTTAGATAGTTAGAGTTTCGGACCTCTCCCTCGGGTTAAACTGCAGAGCTAGCAAGAAATAAAGACGTTAATTGGCCATTACCTTGCTGAAGAACTGCTGCCTGATGAAAGAGGCGCCTCCCGCCTCCTGATTGACACACACACACACACACACACTTAGATGACGATCAAATAGCCAAGAGACGTGAAAATCCGCAGTTTATAAACCCTCGGGAAAAGTTCGAGACCTTTCACGAATAATCAAGACACACCCACAGGATTTTATTGGTTAACTTCAAAAGTGACACTCAGAATAGAGGAAGAAGCCTGTGATAGGCGGAGAATTAATTACATAAATTCGTGATTGGCTAAATTCAAAACTGGCGGAAAGAAAAGATAAATATTGCTAACCCAAGAATAAGGAACATTAATTAGTTTAAAAAAAACTTATGAATACAAAACTTCTTTAAATCAAAGTTCATTCACTTCGCACCAGGGTGCATGATCATAGTTTTTGTAGTGACATCTGTTGAAGAAAGTCCAAACTTCAAACAAAATACGTACAATTTCATACAGTACATGAAACTTCACAATAACAAATAACAAAATTACGTCAAATTACAGTAGCGACATCTTCTGAGTAAAGGTTTAAGTAGGTCTAGTTTCAAGTTCCCGGTTCCTCCAGTAGAGGAGTTCTTTTAGGCGCAAGATTTAAACGTGTGACGTAGAGGTGTACCTCCCCGTACAATTATTATTATTATTATTATTATTATTATTATTATTATTATTATTATTATTTACCCCTGTGGAAGGGGCAGTAGAATATTCCCACTGTATGTCTATTTCCTGCCTGTTGTAAGAAAAGCTAAAAAGTGGGGAACAGGAACTCTCAACTTGGGAGCGTGTATTGGCGACCACGATTCGCGTAAATTTATGCCCAGTCTCACTTGGTCAACACATTTTTTTCCTACCCAGGTTGTATTATATTTGCCAGGCCTAAGGAGTCTATGTTTACACTTTTCGTGGCCACCGACCTTTCTTTTGCTGATAGTTTCATTAATCAAAGTGTTAGACCTCATCCATTTTTCATATGATCAATGTTAGTAGAAGTGTAGTAGTAGTGTTAGTGTTAATATTATTATTACTTTTTTTTTTTTTTGCTTTACGTCGCACCGACACAGATAGGTTTTATGGCGACGATGGGACAGGAAAGGGCTTGAAGTGGGAAGGAAGCGGCCGTGGCATTTATTAAGGTACAGCCCCAGCATTTGCCTAGTGTGAAAATGAGAAACCACGGAAAACCATTTTCAGGGCTGCCGACAGTGGGGTTCGAACCTACTGTCTCCCGAATACTGGATACTGGCCGCACTTAAGCGACTGCAGCTATCGAGCTCGGTTTATTAGTGTTAAATAGACGGTGGCTGTCTAGTAGTACAACCTCATAAAACAATAATCATCACCATGCCCAATTCCCCATTCGCCTTATTAATATTATTACTATTATTAAGAAACTGATAACAATTCGCAACGTGTTCGTCAAAAAAGATTGTTAAGATTAGATAAATAAGTTGATAAAATCAGTCTAATTCATAGGCAGGTAGAAAAATAGAAATTTTCCTATTCTCCATCATGCTTTAGGTCAGGATGTTGCGCTGCGTACTGAGCATGGTCACGAAGTCAGTGTGACATCATCTCTAGCCTGATTGCATATTTTTCTTGTCACGCTTCGAATTTTTGCCCGTCTGGTGGCCATGATCTTTAAGGCGTCAGGTCTATATGGTCTGATACCGTGGATAGTCGGTTTGACTCCCGTTAGTCGAAAAACAATTCACCATCAGAATGCTGGCCGGCAGGTTGGAGCGGTGATGATATACAATGCCTACCACTAGACAGTGTGCCAAAAGCCCAGATTCAACTCCAAATATGTTTATATGGAGTAAAGGCATACAACGCTGTTGATAGTGCTTCGTTCATCGGATGGAGATATTAAGAAATGAGCAGACCCCTTGGTGCTATTCGATACCGGGCTTCCCCTATTTCCCTTCCTACTCTCATATACCACGACATTCATTTCATCTCATTAACTCCTCTGAAGCTGTTGACGTCAGGAAGCGTATCCGATATAAAATCTCGCCGCGAGGATTCATCTCACTTCGTACCTGACCCCGCAGAGAAACAGAATCAGGATTGGACACACATACTTATGTTTCAAGTATACAGTTAACAACAGGATTTTGAACTGAAGATGCAGAGATGAAAAGTGGTCTTCAGGCCACCTTTGCTCCTCTAACCACAATCACTATGAATTAAATTGGCACAGATTCGGCCAAATGTTACATTGATCAAATAGAATCATGTGATGGACCAGTTTCTCCGCCTTACGTTTGTTCGTTTGTTCATTCATTCTCAACAATTTATTCAGTAACCTATGATGACAAAGTATACTACATGCAGTACGTCCTTAGCGTCCGGCTCCATGGCTAAATGGTTAGCGTGCTGGCCTTTGGTCACAGCGGTCCCGGGTTCGATTCCCGGCAGGTTCGGGAATTTTAGCCATCATTGGTTAATTTCGCTGGCACGGGGGTTGGGTGCATGTGACCTCTTCATCATCAAATCAAAAGACCTGCATTTGGTGAGTCGAACTTGTCCTCGAACACTCCCGGCACTAAATTCCATACGCTATTTCATCTCTCTACGTCCTTAGCAGCAGGGATGGTGTCTCATATTATTGAAATAGAGCCTTTCAATGTCGGAAAGATTATATTCCTGGTTAGTGATGCAGGGAGATTGAACCTTTCATGGAATTTCGAACGCCTTAGGAATTATTCCCCTTGCTCCAGTCACCAGGCCTGTTACAGTAGAACAAAGCGGATTAAAAAATACTCGCAATAAAGACTCTACATTATTCTAGCTCATTTGAAGAAAAAACGTATTTTACAACAAGGGCCTCAATACGGATGTGATGCTGTTAAAGAAATTTTTAAAAACGCTTGTAACTTTACTTAACTGTTGATATCTTGATTACTGCAATTAAACCTCCAGTTTTACCTGGTGTCCAAAAATAAGGAAGGAACTTCTAAGCTATTAAGTATAATGTATGAATCGTACACATTCGGTGTACATTCACCCGTGGCTCTAAGATATATTTTCCCCACTGGTTTCCTCGTTTACTTTAAAATATTGTACGGGAGGTTATTCTTCGGCCTTCGTTGGCAGGAAGGAATAATCCACATTGGGCTAGGATCAGGCTAATCTTCGGCTTCGTAGTTGGAAAAGTTCCCCTCATAATTCTACATACACAACTAAATAGCATGCATACTGTACAGTATCATCCTTATTTCAGGCTGCCTGGTCGAGGCGGTAAAGGCGTGCTCGGTTCGCCCGTAAGGACGTGGGTTCGAATCCCCGTCAGGAAGTTGTAAAATTTAAGAAACGAGATTTCCACTTCCGGAGGTGCATATGGCCCTGAGGTTCACTCAGCCTACACCAAAAATGAGTACCAGGTTAATTCCTGGGGGCAAAGGCGGCCGGGCGTAGAGCTAACCACTCTACGTGCCGCGGTTAACAATGGTGGAAGCCTTTACCTTCCACTCCTCCAAGGGCCTTCATGGCCTGTACGGAGGTGTCTTTGTCTTTGTTTATATAAGTGTATCCACAAATCTACCGACACAAGGCTGGCTTATTTGAACATCTCAAAATACTACCGTTCTGAGCTGCGATCAAACCCAGTAACTTCGGCTCTAGGTTTGGCCCACATAACCCAGCAACAGGTTAATTAGAAGAACGTCTCCATATGGCAGGAGTGGTCACCAAGTAAAGGAGTGCGATTTGGTACTATATCATCACTCTTAAGGGAAAGAGTAAATTGAAAAAGGAAAGGCTGTGACGATGCCTTCATGAGTAGGATAGAATGAAGTGGAACCTGTCACACTTCGAGTTTAGTAAGTGTTGTATTTCGTAGATATTTAGTTTGTATGTGGAATATTATTTGGAGAAATTGAAGTATATTTCATAAACAGGTCATCGTCAGAGGTCATATAATAATGAGAGAATTCTAGTTTGTACCGTGAACATTAAGCCAAGAAAGGAATAAAAGCAATACTATTCCAAGCAACGAAGTTTCTGTCAGGCACGTAAATGAGTGAATTATGTGAGCAGAGGGAATTACGAAAAGAGTTGTCTCAGTCTACTCACAATGTCGGGGTGCAGATGAGGATAAGGTTGACAAGTGAAATCTGCAGACAGATTTCATAGTAGAGACAGAATTTACTTTCTCTATCTTAGGCCTTGAAACATTTAGTTTACTACAGATGAGGTAGTGTTCTGTATCGTCAAAAATCCTGGAATACCCGCACATTCCTAACAGATTTCCTCCATTCCAAAGTGTCAAGAAGGGATTCGGTTAGGTGGAAATATACTAAGCAGTTTGTCCTATGCTGACGACTTGGTCTTAATAACAGCTTGTGCTGAAAGCCTGCAGTCTAATATCTTGAAACTTGAAGATACAGTAATTCCAACATGCATGATATGAAGATTAGCTCTTCCAAAAGCAAGGTAATGTCAGTAGGTAAGAAACCTAAAGTAAATGAATGTCAAGTTGGGAATACAAAGCTGGAAAATGTAGATAATTTCAAGTACTTAAGATATGCGTTCTCCTGGGATAGTAGAATAGTAAGTGAGATTGTTTCAAGGCGCACCAAAACTAATGCAGTGAGCTCGCAGCTGCGATCAACAGCATTTTGTAAGAATTAATTCATCTTTACAGAGTTGTTTTCAGACCAACTTTGCTTTACGGGAGGGAAAACTGGGTGGACTCAGGATATTTTATTCATAAGTTACAATAGCAAGAATGATCTGCTGGAACAGGTAGGTTGTAAGAATGACAGGAGGGTACTCGGAATGAGGAGATAAAAGCTAAGTTAGGAATAAACTCAATTGATGAAGCTGTATAAATAAATCGGCTTCAGTGGTGGGGTCATGTGAGGCGAATAGAGGTTGATAGGTTACCTAGAAATACAATATAATGGACTCGGTTATGGAGGGTAAGAGAAGTCGACGGAGACTAAGTCGTCAATGGTTAGATTCAGTTTCTTATGATTTAAGAGGTATAGAACTAGACGAGACCGCAGATCTAGTTACAAGTAGAGGATTGTGCCAACGTTTATTTTCACACACACAAAAAAAAATAATGAAAAGGCGTATGGCTTTTAGTGCCGGGAGTGTCCAAGGACATATTCGGCTCGGCAGGGGAGGGTCTTTCGTTTTAACTCCCGTAGGCGACCTGCGCGTCGTGATGAGGATGAAATGATGATGTAGACAACATATACACCCACTCCCCGTGCCACAGAAATTAACCAATGATGATTACAATTCCTGACCCTGCCGCGAATCGAACCAGGGACCCCTGTGACCAAAGGCCAGTACGCTAACGATTTAGCCATGGAGCCGGATATTCAGTTCACAGAGGCATGCAGACTGAACGCTGAAAGGCATAACGGTCTATAATGAAGATATATGCTTGATAGTGGTTTTTTTTTTGCTAGTGGTTTAACGTCGCAGTAACACATCAAAGGATGGGAAAGGGCTGGGATTGGTAAGGTAATGACAATGGCCTTAATTAAGGTACAGCCCCGGCATTTGCCTGGTGTGAAAATGGGAAACCACGGAAAACCATATTCAAGGCTGCTGTCGGTGAAATTCGAACCCACCATCTCCCGAATGGAAGCACTCAGCTACGCGACCCTAATCACATGGTCAGCTCGCTCGGTTTTGATGGTGTACATAGTCATTTAAACATGTTTAGCAACTGAAGCGTAATATCTTGTTTATATGCAATGTGTCTGGAAACTGTCATGTTAGAAGACTTGTGCGTGAATTTGTAGAGTATTTTTAGACAACAAACCAATTTTTCAGTTAATAGGCCCATTATCACCATAATTAATACCTCTTTAGGTAGGGTCTATAATTTTAAATAACATGCGGCTTCGGTCACGTAGCTATCAGCTTGCATTCGGAAGATGGTAGGTTCGAACCCCACTGTTGGCAGCCTTGAAGATGGTTTTCCGTGGATTCCCATTTTAATACCTGGATATACTGGGGATGTACCTTAATTAACACGACGGCAGCTTGCTTTCCATTGCTAGCCCTTTCCTGTCCCATCGTCGCCATAAGACGTATGTGGGTCAGTACAACATAACGCCAATTGTAAAAAAAAAAATATGCTGTAAACAGCGTAGGGCCCTAATAATCTAGTTAGATGTAAGAGTAGGCCAAAACCAAACCAAACCAAACCCCATGGCATTACAGCCCTTGAAGGGCCTTGGCCTACCAAGCGACCGCTACTCAGCCCGAAGGCCTGCAGATTACGAGGTTCAAGAGTAGGCCAACTGGCTTTGATCTTACAATGATATGTAAATAATCAATCAATTAATCAATCAATCAATCAATCAATCAATCAAGGACATGACCGTCCTGCAGGCGTTCATTAGTGTTTTATGTGCCGGCCTGAGTGGCTCAGACGGTTAAGGCGCTGGCCTTCTGACCCCAACTTGGCAGGTTCGATCCTGGCTCAGTCCGGTGCTCAAATACATCAGCCTCGTGTCGGTAGATTTACTGGCACGTAAACGAACTCCTGCGGGACTAAATTCCGGCACCTCGGCGTCTCCGAAAACCGTAAAAGATTAGTTAGTGGGACGTAAAACCAATAACATTATTATTATTATTTGGGTTTTATGTAAGTTATAACCACAAAATTGCTTACTGAAGAATAAACAATAGTAAATATAAACTTTTTCAATGCCCACTTTGTGACATGATTTACCACCTGAGAGTAGACTGGAATATATATAGCTCAACGATTTCCGCCTTACATTGCCCCCAATTTTGCCTGCAATATTTAAAGTTTATGACAAAAAAAAGACCATAGATCTTTGCTAGAAGCAGTAGGTACACAAAGAAAATGAGGCATTTGAGGAGATTGACAAGGACGATCCGTGCACTTTCTACCTGTACTTGGAATAATCCTTCAGAGTGGAGTGGAACCACCCCCCTGTGTGACCGACAGTAACGAACAGACCGAGCGGAATATATTGCCCTGCCCTGTTGCCAGTTTGTACCTGCAGCAACGAATTTTACCTGTTTGTTCTAGGTTAAGACTTTATCAAGGACGTTGCTCAGTCGGTAACGACCTTCAGTTATCCCCTGAAAAATGTTACCTTTTTGTCCTAGAGTAGGTAAACATGTAGGCCTACACAGGGTATTATATTTACCGACACGTCTTCTAATTTAGGCAGCTGCTACATCGGTTTATTTGAAGACTGTGTTTGAATAATTAGCAGGAAAAATGTTGCGAATAATGATATATCTATGTATCTATTGTTTGGGTCATAATACTTCAGACATGGATTGATGCAGCTCTCAACACAATTATAATATCGTTATCTCCACGAAACTCTTACACTCTACGTCTATACGGTATGGCATTTTCATGTCTTGGTTTTCCTCTATAATTATTAACATTACAATTCTCACAATAATAATAATAATAATAATAATAATAATAATAATAATAATAATAATAAATAATAATAATAATAATAATAATAATAATAATAATAATAATAAATCCAATGGTCATATTTATAGAAGGGACAGCGACACACGCATCAAAATATTATTTAAATTAATTACTTCAAAGAAGGTCAAAATACATAGGCTTGAAGAAACCAAAGTAGACCTCCAAACAATGAATATCTCGGATAACATCATAGAAGATCGTGGAGCCAATCACAAATTCGTGGAGAAACCTAAAAAGAAAACTTGTAGGAAATGGTCCACAGAACGCAAGGTGCAACACAGTGAATTCATGCAATGATTTTCGGCGGATAAGAGAGCGAAAACCATCATCAGGCCAAAGAACAAGTTCAAACGCGCAGTTTGAGTGGGCACATCGAAGAAATAATAATAATAATAATAATAATAATAATAATAATAATAATAATAATAATAATAATAATAATAATAATAATAACATCTGGGGTGGGGGCCTCAACCCCGACACGGCGCGTCCCATATGGCTGATAGGGGAAGCTCCTGTAGATATGCAGGACAGGTGTGAATAAGGCTTAGCCAAATAAGCACCCGCGGATCAAGTGAGGTAAACAGAGAAATGGTCAACGGCCTCGACGGCAGAAGAGGACATATCCCAATGGCAGAGAGGGCGGAAGAACCGAATCAAATCCACTTCGCGTCTGACTTGTAGCAAGCGGCAAGTGGTCAGCGTCTGATCACCAGAGGTGCGGCTGTAAATATGCTCCAGGGACTAACAATCCCTGGTTCTACACCACTAGCGAAAGCTAGAAGATTGCTTACAAGCAGACATGACTCGTACAAGTAAAGACAAAATTACCCCAGGTGGACAATCCACCCACTCTAAAGTGGCAACCAAGCATTCGGATTCTGGGGAGCTTGGGCGAATACGAGAGAGCAAGTCGGAGTGCTCTGATAAACTTCCACGAAAGACTTACACTTTCATTGGCACATTCAACATTCAGTCACTGATTCAAACAGGAAAACTGCACAATCTCACAACAGAACTTACAAAGCAGAAAATCCAAATTCTGGCCCTACAAGAAACACACTTCACTGATTCAGAAACGATGGATTACAATAATTATAGGATCTTCAAAAGTGGAACAAACAAGAAAATTGGTAAAGGAGCAGCATTGTTAGGAATGGCCTTCTGTGTAGACAAAAAAGTTTTGGATTCAGTAATAGAGGTGAAACCCGTCAACAATAGGCTTATGACCTTAAGAATCAGGCATACAAACAAAAAATACACCTTTATTAATGTGCATGCACAAACAAATGGAGACAATAAAAAGTAGCCTGAAAAAACAGAAATATTCTGGGAAGAACTTGAAACAGAAATGGCCAAAATCCCTAAAAATGATGTGAAAATTCTACTCGGTGATTTCAATGCACAGCTTGGCAGAGAATACAAATACAGGAGGACAGTGGGAGACTATCCAGCCCACAGATTCACCAATAAAAATGGCACACGCCTCATTGAGTTATGCCAACAGAATAACCTCAAAATTATGTCAACATCAGTCCGGAAGAATCCCAAAAAGCAAAAAACTTGGCGATCACCCATCCATCATTTAGGAGATTTTCAGATTGATCATGTGGCAAGATCATATGATTACCAAAAGGAAATTCATGATGTGCAAGTGCGCAGAGGTGCTGACATCGATTCGGATCATTATTTAAGCAGAATCAAAATTAAATTCACACCCAAAGGGAAATTCAACAGGAAAACATCGGTGATTCCAAAATTTGATCTGCACAAAATCAAGGACTCCAAAATTTCAGAAGAATGGGAAAAACGACCTGCAGAGAGCTGGGAGAATTTCCAGACTAAAATCATCGAAACGGCGAAGGACCTAATCCCTCTTCGCAAGAAACCAAAACATCCTTGGTGGAATCAAGAATGTGAGACCGCACTAGAAGAAAGGTAAAGGGCATTTCAAAACTACAATTGTAACAAATCAGAAGAAACACAGAAGAAATTCTTCGAAGTTCGCAAGCATGTATCCAAGATTTTAAGACAAAATAAACGGAAATACGTCAATGTCCAACTGAATTCAATTGAAGACAACTTCAAAAATTACAACACACACGATTTCTACAAGACCTTTGCGAACCAAATTAAAGGATATTCCCCACAGAACCTTTGCTTTCGGAAGCACGATGGTAAACTAGCCTTGACAAATAAGGAAAACTGCCAAGAATTGGCTACATATATTTCACAGCTTTTAAATTGTCCAGAACCCAAAAAGAGATTCCCGAAAGTTCAGCCAGAAATCATACCGGAAAATTCGGCACCACCAACTCAAGAAGAAATTTATTCACATATCAAGAAACTTAAAGACAACAAAGCATCAGGGGAAGACGGAATTGTAGCTGAACTTCTGAAAAATTTAGGCCCAAATTCACTCAGAGAAATTACACAAATAATCCAAAACATTTGGCAAACCGAAAAGCTCCCGGATGACTGGAAGATTGCTCTAATCCATCCACTACATAAAAAAGGCAGCAAGTTAGACGTAAACAATTACAGAGGAATCTCTCTTGTATCAGTCACATACAAAATACTATCAGCCTGTCTCTTGCATAGAACACAACAACAATTAGAACCCAAATTATCAGAATTTCAAGCAGGATTCAGACCAAACAGAACAAATTTTCAACCTCAAAACCATACTTAAACTACGAGCCCCCAGACAAAAGCCTACAGTATGCACATTTGTAGATTTCGAAAAGGCATATGATTCGATAGACAGACCCTCACTATTCCAAATTCTAGAAGAGAGAGGACTAGATCCCAAAACCCTAGAACTCATAAGACAAACACTAACGGGCACAAAATCTAAAGTGAAATTTATGGGAGAAATTTCAGAACCCTTCGACATTCAAACAGGTGTGAGACAAGGTGATGGACTCTCTCCTATTCTGTTCAACGTCGTCCTAGACAAGGTTATGGAAGAATGGGAGAAGGAACTCAAGAAACGTGAATCATGGAAACCGATCCGATTGGGCTTTCCCAAAAACCACCTCTACGTACTGTGACCGTTCACAACGTCACTTATGGTATGTCATGATATCCAGGAGATGAAATATGCCGTTTTCCGCGTCATTCTACGATAAAAACTGCCCAAGTCAGAATTTTTCTGCCCGCTCCAGGACTCGAGTTGCAATATCCAGAGTCGCGCGACCCAGCTCTAGTTGCTGGTAATTAGCAGCAAGGCGGTGCAAGAGCGCTTGTACTCGAAACTCTCTCGCTCCCACCGCGAGCGAGATGAAACCATACGCGTTATCACGTGACAAAGAATCTAGGTCACTAACTGAGCCCAGAGAGTAGGTCCAACGTGAAAACTAACATTATACCATGTTTTCCTCGCTCATCCACCACTACCAACTTATCGCGTTCAGCTGTTTTATTTCTGTTAATTTTCATAAATCGCAAAATACCCACTGGATAATTAAGCGCAAACATTCATTTGAATCAGGGAATTTTACGCATAATTATGAGACCGAGAAGTGCTCTACTTAACTGACAGAGAGATAACTGCGCTGTAAACAAGGGCGCGTCTTAATGACTAACAGATGTTGGACTCTAGCCGTGCCAGGGAACACAAGGAATCCCCTGTGTTCGTCATCATTCACCGCCAAAAGCTAAAGGGCGCTTTTAAGATTGCTTCAGAACCTACGAAGTTATTTTAATAACAGTCACTCAATGGAGATGGGAATACAAGAGCTACATTTTGATATCCTGCTCGTTACTGTACGTTGCGTATTAACGGACCAATGTGTGAGAAAGGATTGCATGTTTTCCCCCACCCTCAGCATTCGGGTCTCTAGCGTAGCGCGCCTATATATTCATGAGCTGAGAAGGAGACACCAACCAGTGCGTTCTTATTGTAAGGCCAGTACGGTAGTATTCCGTCGTGGCTTGTGAGTGAGTCGTTTGTGAAGAAATAATCTTGTAATTTGAGTAGTGTAATACAGTGATTCATTAAATTCTGTGAGTATGTGGAAATAATCACCCTCTGAGTGAGATGTTAGCGTGTACAGTGTGCCGCAAATTAATAAATAGGAACGGTACGAAACCGTAATAACTGATGCCCGTGTGTAAAAAAAGGTCGTACATCAAGCCTCCTATGTGTCTAAGTTAATACGGCTCAGTTAACATATATAGTGACGTACTTAGCGAAGTGGGTGGAGCGTACGTGCTTGATATCAATATGAATTACCAAGAAAGTCAGTGAACAGCTCAGTTAGACCTAATTGAGGACAGCGCCACGTTAAAATAACCCGCAGTACAGTGAGAGCTCGACTTACGGCTAAGTGCATTAGAACAGGCCTGAACAAGTGTCATGAATACGAGAATGCTAATACATTAGTGGCCTAACCACTGTCGTTTCTAGGGAAACTAGTGAAATTTCTGGGCCTATAATCGCTGCCTACAAGAATAATAGATAAATGAGAAGGGATTAATGTCGGGCTTCTGGGACATTACCGACATTAGGTTGGAATGCTCGTGCTATTGAGCAAATCCAACCATATGTTCAAATTGTGGTGTGTGATAAACTAACGTATTCACTTGAGATCATTTCCCCTCATTTACATGTCTACGTGAACGCCGGAGTGAACGCCGACGCCCATCTGAATGCCAGAATTTTGCCTGCATATTAGAGAGAACCAGACGCATAGCTGTCTTCGCCTGGTGTAGCAGAGAACGTCGAGAACGTCATACCAGATCAAGCCGTCATGTTCGTGACCTGCCAGGAAGTCATCATGGGTCTTCACATCACCGATGACGTGATGCAAGCAGTCTAAAATCCATGGAGTGCCTCCCTGTAAAGCTGTGAACGTGGTATCCTGAAGGCTGAGTACATTTCCAATTATTTATATCTTTGAAGGTCGTGTCCCATTGTAAATATGTAAATTTTTCACTTAGATGTAACGTAGATTGCAAGCACGCCATTTCAGAGGGATAATAATTATAATTTCATTTTTATCTGGGTTTTTATAGAATACTTTCTTCATGGTTTGGGAACGACCATATTTCACTACCATTTTTTTTACAAGGGTTTGATAATGCATGACGTAAGTTTAAGGACCTCAGATTAATTATGTGTGAAGTACTGTCAAGTAAAGGGGCTTAAATAATTCTACGTAAACGACTCCAGTTATCATCTTTCTACAGCCAATAGGAGTCCTCAAAGATATCTCAGTAACTGATTTTTTTTTGTACTTCACAAGCTCTTAGGAAATCCTCCTTACTAGAAATTAAAACTGCTGGAACAACGAATGGAGCATGAGATTGGGGTATATATCCTACATCGCTAATTAGTTCGCGAATACGCAAGTTAACTTGAACTCTGATGGCAGGAGATCATCAATAAATCTGCATCGTAGTCAATGTACCGAGAGGAGAAATGAAATGGGTGAACAGGCGGTAGCCATAAGATATAGTGTGAAATGAGAATGTTAAGTTCCCTCGGAACTCTTTAGTAATGTACACGAAGTGGATCTCGTGATGTGAACATGTTGATTAGGCCTGATATAGGGCCGTGATTTATGTGATGCCATTTGTGGCTAGTATTGAAAGAAGTGAATAGATTATTTGCCGTGGAGCCATTGCCCGAGAAGGCTAGTAGACCGCTCGTTGGAAGGGTGTCACGGATAGCTCCCAGCTGGAGTTTTATGAGCCCCTTTAAACGGGGGAGTGAAGGCGTTTTTCTTCAGTGAAATAGAACAGAGACAAGTAGTGAGTTTCTTTCCTTTTCGGTACAAAGATTACGCGTGTTAATTTAAAAAGAGCCAACGTCGCAGAGATTCCAAATGAGCATTAAATGAAGGACCCCTCCAATTTATTTCTTTAATTATCCACAGCGTATAGGGAATTCCAGGTCAGATATACCCCGTCTCAGAAGGTCCTGAGTTCATCGCAGGAGACAGTAAGGCCTCTTGTCACAAGCGGCAGGTGAAATAAGACCACCTGCGGCCCATCGTGTGTATGTGAAATGTATATATTCTTGTCCATTGGTTGCAGGTAGTGCTATAATACTTTGTTTATGATGTCTGGTATTGAAGTCGCTAAATGCTTGTCCATAGGTAACATCGTTGTGTAAATAATGTCCTGATATATGTGTTGATAAAAATCCTAATGAAATGGGCGTGTTTGTCATACTGCATATTTGGCAACGTATAACTTAAAGTACAGTTGTAACGCGACTTTCAAGGGATTGGGAGTGTAAATTGCCTATTTCAGTTCATACGATACTAGCAAACTTATATCATAATTTGATGCAAGTTGAATATATTAATTCTCGACAAACAAACAGAATTACAGCTGGGTATGCCTATGTTGAATAGATGTGTGTGTAAAGTGATTAGTGTAAGTGTAAAGTGAAATAATTAGAGAGAAAACGCCTCTCTAAGTCTGAGGTACCGGTAGTGTAATAGTTCGAGAGGGAGCGCCTTCTTAATTTTGAATATTTAAACGTATAATGAAGTGTAGAAAAGACTACCGAACATTTAAACGTTAAGATCACCCAAGCTAATATATGCAAAGTGTTTCTACGGCATACCCATGTAAATAATGTGTTTCACTAGTATAAGTAAAAATTTATTATACAAGATATTGTCTTTCTTCTCATTAGTAATGTAATGGTATTCCTCTCATAATTAACTTTTCCCCCTACTATAGAGATTATTACTAAAGGACTTACCGCCCCATCGGACAGTCCACAGACCCGAAAATGCGATACCGACTCGGCTAGCGAATTATTCTAGTAGGGGAGGGTGAGGCTTCGACAAACCGGGCTGAGTTCGAAGCTCACCGATGGTGCTCTATTCTAACGTCATATTTATGAACAATGGTAACTGGTTCATGTACTGATGCCTTGGAAAGGTTACATAATTGGCGCCCCGTAACGTGTGGCCTTATTGTTGTTTGGGGCGAGTTACATATTGTTCTCGCGACGCATAATTTAGCGTCCCGTTGTTGGGGCAAGTTTGTAAAGCCCTACGGCACCATAAATATTGATATAGCCAATATTAAGGCACAAGTTCGAATACCACTACTATAAAAGGAGTACCTAAGGTAGTAGGATTATCAAATTGATTCGGTTAGAACTGAACGAATGGAAATACCAAATTTTACCCGTATATTAAATTTGCTAGAAGAGAGGAATACAAAATAGAATCAGAGCGTGTGAACGTGATAGTTAATATGGATAATGTGTCGGATGGAGTGCGTAAGCCGCTACCATAGACAGTTACGTCACGCGCAACGATATTTGAATGAGTGACTGGAATAAATTAAATCCGACGGATGTAGGGAGAAGAATGAAGAGATCGTGTACCAGGTTAAGTGGAAATATACACGATGGTCACTCAGAAATATGGCGGACCTGAAAAAAAGTTATGGAGTTGTGTAACTTCAGGGGAGCAATAAAATGACCTTCCCATTGTGAGGATAAAATGACTGGACTGAGTTCTTCAAATTCTTCTGGTCACAGGTTCATGCCGAAGGCGATGCGTTTGTAGCAGGCCTTGGTAGTTTAGGGGATTCATCCAATGTAAACAGGGTAGATATCGCGGACAAGAGTGGAAGCCTCATCACTCTTAATTTTTTTTCTCAAAATGAACAGTGCAATGTTGTCAGTTCGAGACGGGGAATTGTCTGCTAAAGCATCTTCCAAATCTCGAGGCTGAAAACATCCAATGTTTATTAAGTGCATCACATTTCTGGCACACGTAAAGTACCGAGCCCATTTAGGTCCCGGATTTAGGTAATATTTATTTTTAAAAAGGGCTACATAAATTTAATTATAAAAAAACAATATGTCGGGATAATGTTATGAATTACGTAGGAAAATACTAGGGAAACACAAGTAATTATTAGGAGGTGTGACGCAGCTGTTTTGAAGCTAATTTTGGCGTAAAACGACTTGGTCATTTTCAAAAATTGCACACCTTCCTAAGTTTAGGAAACTGAATCGTATGAACTGAAATACCACGAGCAGCTTAATTCAGGGGGGCACACATTTCTCAAGAAGTGAAGTATTATGGATGTGGAAGGTATTAAACAGTTGATGGCCGCCTTACTGGCCGAACAAAGTGAGAAGCAGGCAGAGCTTTTCAGGGAACAGAGTGCGAAGTTTGATGAGCGTCTTGCGAAATTGGAACATGCTAATGCGGACAATAGTGAAAGACAGGCAGGACTCTTAAAGGAGCAGTTAAAGGCTGATAGTGATAGGCAGGCAGAACTATTAAATAAACTAGGACAGGCAACCACTCAAATTGAAGAACGTTTAGACCAGCACAATAGTCGAGTAGGTCAGCTCACTGCACGGTTAGACGGATACGAGGCGTCGTGTAAAGCCCAAGCTGCGGAGCTCAAAGAACATGTTAACTCTCGCATTGATGACGTGACGACACGCATAGATTCCCTCGCGTTGAAGCTAGAGCAAACCAGTCGCCGTCTGGATGAGCGTACAGCCGAAATAGAAATAAAAATGACAGCTCAGGAAAGCAAAATGGAAGAAATGGAATCGAAGGTTAACGCCAGCACGGAAGCCATGATAGACCTACAAACAAGATTTGAGGATCTGTCTTTAAGGACTGAAGAAGTGGAAGGACAAATAACGCAGGTTCGGGACGGCACAGAGACTAAATGCAAGGAATATATTGATCAGCACATGGATCGGGCGAAGAATGAATTGAACGTTACCGCCGAGGGAAAACATCGGGAAACGCAGGGAAAGGTCCAGGAGTTGAAGGACAAAATTGATAAATTTGAACTGAAGGCTCATAAAGCTACCATTAAATTAGACGTCCACGAGAGGCTAATCTTGGAACTCCAAGAAGAAGTAGAGAACCTCAAGACGCAAGAATCTCGAGGAGACGACCTGTTGAAGTCCATCTTGGACAAGTCCGATAAGAAGGACCAGGAACCGCCAGGAACGCACAACGAATCTGACTTGACGGGAAAATCAGTTCCAACCCATGAGAACAATCAAACTCGCTTTATGTCAGGACGCAGCTCAACACCACAGGATCTTGGTTCGATCCCTTTTTACAACCTTTTGCGTTTCAGTCATGATGAACCTAAGAAATTCGGGTCCAATGCCCATATGACACCGAAAGGGTTCTTAAATGAGATGGACCAATATTTTTCCGACCACAATGTCCCCGCAGATAGGCGCCTACGGATAGTTGAAAGATATCTCGCGGACCAGCCGTTGATATGGTTCAAGGCATTTAAATACTGCTTTGACGGATACGAAGAATTCCGGCGTAGGTTTTTAGAGAAATACTGGGGGATCGAGACACAGCAAGGGTTACGTCTTGAGTTGTACTCACGGCGAGACTCGGCAACTGGACAAACGAGGTTTTGTGAGTACTTCGTCCATCAGCTTCTTCGCATGAAAGAGTTAGACAGCCCACCTTCCGAGTTAGAGCTGATATCAGCGATCGGGAAGCAACTTCCGCCGGAAGTCCAAAAGATTCTCATTTCTGCCAATGTTAAGACCGCAGTAGAAGCCGAGCACATTTTGCGCCAGTTGGACCAGACAACAAGTGGAGGTCATTTGAGACAGAGACACCACGAGACGGTGCACACGATAGATGTGAAATCAGAAGGAGGATCACCGAAACGTCGAAATCAGGGCACGAGTACCGAGGAGAGAAGGGAAACTTACTCAACGTCGAGGGATGGTGATAGAAATCCTCCGAGATGGAGTGAGCCGAGAGATAGACGCCATGAAGAGTGGAATTCCAGGAGTTATGACTACCAAAGGCGACCTGAACGGAGAAATAGGTTCAGGTATAGTCAGGTCGACCATTGTAGAAGGCCATACGGTAGATGGAGAGGAGAGAGTAGACGGTCATGGGATAGACCGAGGAATATGGACAACCAGATACGGGATCGACAGGCGGAATCGAAGAGGTACGTCGAACAACTCCGAAACCAGCCCGCAAGAACGGACAAATGGCAAAGGCCTATCCAAGAGATGGCATCATCTGAGGAAGTCACAGGAGCTGAGAGTATCGAATTTCAAGCTCAAAGGGAACAAGACCGAGGAAACCGGCTGAACCCTCATGCGTCAGAATACTTCGCAGGGGGCGGAGCTGTTAAAAAAAAGCAGAACTAGGTAGCGAGGAGATAGTTTCTCCAAACATTAGCAACCATCGAGACGATTCAGACTTAGTCATTGTCACGATTGACTCATGGGAAATTCAACCCGAAGATTTGTTAGAGGATCCAAGTCCATGTTGTAAAAAGATTATCCGAGAACTTCCGGTAATTTATATTCGTGTCCAAGAGTTACGCGTACGCTGTCTAATAGACACAGGAGCTAGTGTCAGTGTAGTTTCAAGAACGTTTGTACGTGAAATACAGTCAAAATTCAAAATTCCGACTTTACCCGTTTCCAAGGTGAAGGTGCGAGGCATCATTCCGGATCGCACGGCAGTATGTGACACGCAAGTGTATTTGGATTTACAAATAGGCAACGCCACACTCGCACATCCATTTCTGGTCATGGACCGAATGGAATACAACGTTATCCTGGGATCTGACTTTTTACGTGAATATAAGGCAGTCGTCGACATGGATCAAAACCATGTTAAGTTGTACATAAATATGATTCAAGAGAACGTGAAACTGAATGATAAACCAGAGACCATGGACGGAGAACGGATATGGACGACCCAGTTGTCACAAGATACAGCGGAAGACTACCACGAATTCTTGAATTGGGACGAACAGAAAGTTGAAGAAATTAGAAAACAATTCGACGAGATGGTTGCTAATCTGGAGAAAGTGGAAGAAGCAGAACCGAAGTTTGAGGATATTGTACAGGTCAAATTGAGCGAGGCGAAGATTGATGACGAGAGCAAGTGTAAATTGAAGGAAATTTTGGAAACTTATCGGGATGTTTTTGGATCTCAACCAGGGAAGATCCTAAATTTCAAATATAACATGGTTGTAACTAGTTGGGAACCATTTAAGAAAAACCCCTACCCTGTACCAGAGAAGCACTATCCTAAGGTGCGTGAGATCATCAAGGAGATGGAAGACAATGACATCATTTCAAAGGTTCCAACACCGTTTCTAAATCCATTGGTCATTGTTGCCAAACCAAACGGATCTCTGAGGGTTTGCTTAGACGCTCGGGCAATTAACGAGAGACTCGTGCCGGAATACGACCGTGCGCCGAATATCAAGGAGCTCCTAAAGAAATTTCAGCATATGCAGTTCTTTTCCAGTGTAGATTTGCGAGCCTCCTACCATCATGTAGAGCTGTCAGCCGAGTCAAAGGTCTTGACTGGTTTTCTGTTTGACCAGCAGACATACGTTTACAACCGTTTCCCGTTCGGACTGAAGAACGCTGGGTCAGCCCTCATCCGAGCACTTGATCGCAACTTAAGTGATAAGGTGAAGAAAATCACAGTCCAATATGTAGACGATATCTTGATAGCTACGCAAACTTTGGAAGAACACATGGAACATTTGCGTCTCGTTTTGGAAGATTTAGGCCGAAACAATTTCAAAATTAACCTTGAAAAATCCCATTTTTGTCAGCGCAGTATCCTCTTTCTAGGGCATGTCATTGATGCCGAGGGTATCTCTCCAAATCCTGTGAAAATCAAGGCGATTCAGAACTTCCCGAAGCCAACCAGAGTGAAGCACGTTAGGCAGTTCTTAGGCTTATGCGGATTCTTTGCGGATCACTGTCCGTCATATACCACCACGGTTGCTCCCTTGCAAGAGCTATTAAAGAAAAACAACCGATGGAAGTGGGATACAGCTTGTGAGGAAGCTTTCCGTAAGACTAAGGATCTGATGAGTAACAGCGTTAAATTAGGATATCCTGATTATAGCCAGAAGTTTATAATACAGACGGATGCGTCCATGATTGGTGTCGGCGCAGTGTTATATCAGGAGAAGGAAACTGAGCCACGAATAAATTACTTGGCCTTCATGAGCCACAAGCTACGCGGACATGAGCAAAATTACACCGTTACCGAATTGGAGATGCTTGCGATCGTAACTGCACTGAATCACTGGCGCAAATACATCTATGGTTTTCCCATTTTATTACGAACGGACCATCGAGCTTTAACATTTGTACTCAAATCCACCATGGCCTCTGAAAGGGTAAATCGTTGGACCTTATTCGTTCAACAATTTGATCTGGAGATAGAACATTGCGCGGGCAAAGAAAATATCATTGCAGACGCCCTTAGCAGAAATCCTGATCCCGAGGGCGAAGCCATACATCATCTACAGCTAGTTGAGGAAGATCGAGAGACCTTGGATCGACTCAGACAAATTCCTGAAGAACAAGGAAGTTGGCCGGAGACCCGTCGAATGATTCAGTTTCTGCGAAAACAGTTGCAACCAGGAACGCCAGAATATCAAGACGCTGAGAGACATGCGCAAAACTATAACTACATTAATGGGATCTTGTACAAATATGTGGATGATGCGCATACTCGTCTTAGAGTGGTCGTTCCACCCGCTCTCCAGGTTGACTTAATATGGCTGACGCATCACGCCATAGGACACGCTGGTGTAGACAAAGTCATGGCGACGCTTAGAGAGACCTTTACATGGCCGCGAATGAGGAGGATGACTCGTACAGTTTTAATGACTTGTGACATCTGTCAACGTATTAAGCCCAACGCGTACTTACTCAAACAACCACCGAAGCCGTTGATTCCTGAGAAGCCCCGTGAACTGTTTTCCATGGACTTCTATGGTCCGCTTCCAAAGGCGACCAGGGGGCTACAATTCATTTTGGTGTGCATGGACGTCTTCAGCAAATATGTTATGCTGTGTCCAGTACAGAAAGCGAATACGCGTACCGTTGTCAACCAGATAAGGAATAAGATCATTCCCAAGATGGGCAAACCCGATAAACTTTTAACCGATCACGGATCGCAGTTCACATCAGCCGCGTTCCGTAGAGACATGGAACAGATGGGAATTCAACACCTCATGAGTTCGATTCGACATCCAGAATCGAATCCGTCTGAAAGGATTATGAGGGAGATCGGATAATTTTGCAGAATCTATTGCCCGAGACAGCATTGGCGGTGGGTAGATGTTGTTCCAACCATCATGGAATGCATAAACTCAACCGTACACGAATCGACAGGGCAGATTCCTAGCGTCGTGCACTTCAACGAACATCCCGAGAGACCATGGACAGATGTCGTGCCATGTCCAGAAGATCCTAGACCATCAGTAGAGTTGAGGGTGAGAGATACGTTGGAATCTCTGAAGAAACAGGCAGAGAAGCGGTTACGACGATTGCGACGCAAACGATTCCACAGACCTCTACGTGTGGGAGAACTTGTATTGGTCAAACGTCCCGCAACTTCGGATCCACCACGGAAATTTTACCACAAATTTGCAGAGCTGTATATTGGGCCTTATCGAATAATTCAAAATTTAGAAAATAACGCGTACAAGGTACAATCCATGGATGGAACAACTGAGGCTATCTATAACGCCTCAAATCTAAAACTATACCATGTGCCAGGACAATTACCGGAGGAGAATCCAAACGATCCAGATGACCTAGAAGATGAAGGACAACCTCCAGAAGAAGACGAAGACGACGACGGAGTGGACGTCGCGGATGAAGAGGATCCTGAAGAAGAAATGGATGTAGTAAACTACATGGAACTAGAAGATCACCATTGGATGGATGACAACATTGGCGAGTCGGGAGATGAAGATTGTCTAGCATGCACGGAAAGACGAGATATCATGACCCAAGAATACTTGCATATCCTTATGTCCAGATACGCTCTAAGACAAGAAAATGCTATCCTACGATACACTCACATTTAATAACACGAGAACCATGTGATTGGTAAGAAAAATCCCTACCCGTGATTTTTCTTATTTTAAGCAGGGGAGGGATGTGACCGTTCACAACGTCACTTATGGTATGTCATGATATCCAGGAGATGAAATATGCCGTTTTCCGCGTCATTCTACGATAAAAACTGCCCAAGTCAGAATTTTTCTGCCCGCTCCAGGACTCGAGTTGCAATATCCAGAGTCGCGCGACCCAGCTCTAGTTGCTGGTAATTAGCAGCAAGGCGGTGCAAGAGCGCTTGTACTCGAAACTCTCTCGCTCCCACCGCGAGCGAGATGAAACCATACGCGTTATCACGTGACAAAGAATCTAGGTCACTAACTGAGCCCAGAGAGTAGGTCCAACGTGAAAACTAACATTATACCATGTTTTCCTCGCTCATCCACCACTACCAACTTATCGCGTTCAGCTGTTTTATTTCTGTTAATTTTCATAAATCGCAAAATACCCACTGGATAATTAAGCGCAAACATTCATTTGAATCAGGGAATTTTACGCATAATTATGAGACCGAGAAGTGCTCTACTTAACTGACAGAGAGATAACTGCGCTGTAAACAAGGGCGCGTCTTAATGACTAACAGATGTTGGACTCTAGCCGTGCCAGGGAACACAAGGAATCCCCTGTGTTCGTCATCATTCACCGCCAAAAGCTAAAGGACGCTTTTAAGATTGCTTCAGAACCTACGAAGTTATTTTAATAACAGTCACTCAGTGGAGATGGGAATACAAGAGCTACATTTTGATATCCTGCTCGTTACTGTACGTTGCGTATTAACGGACCAATGTGTGAGAAAGGATTGCATGTTTTCCCCCACCCTCAGCATTCGGGTCTCTAGCGTAGCGCGCCTATATATTCATGAGCTGAGAAGGAGACACCAACCAGTGCGTTCTTATTGTAAGGCCAGTACGGTAGTATTCCGTCGTGGCTTGTGAGTGAGTCGTTTGTGAAGAAATAATCTTGTAATTTGAGTAGTGTAATACAGTGATTCATTAAATTCTGTGAGTATGTGGAAATAATCACCCTCTGAGTGAGATGTTAGCGTGTACAGTGTGCCGCAAATTAATAAATAGGAACGGTACGAAACCGTAATAACTGATGCCCGTGTGTAAAAAAAGGTCGTACATCAAGCCTCCTATGTGTCTAAGTTAATACGGCTCAGTTAACATATATAGTGACGTACTTAGCGAAGTGGGTGGAGCGTACGTGCTTGATATCAATATGAATTACCAAGAAAGTCAGTGAACAGCTCAGTTAGACCTAATTGAGGACAGCGCCACGTTAAAATAACCCGCAGTACAGTGAGAGCTCGACTTACGGCTAAGTGCATTAGAACAGGCCTGAACAAGTGTCATGAATACGAGAATGCTAATACATTAGTGGCCTAACCACTGTCGTTTCTAGGGAAACTAGTGAAATTTCTGGGCCTATAATCGCTGCCTACAAGAATAATAGATAAATGAGAAGGGATTAATGTCGGGCTTCTGGGACATTACCGACATTAGGTTGGAATGCTCGTGCTATTGAGCAAATCCAACCATATGTTCAAATTGTGGTGTGTGATAAACTAACGTATTCACTTGAGATCATTTCCCCTCATTTACATGTCTACGTGAACGCCGGAGTGAACGCCGACGCCCATCTGAATGCCAGAATTTTGCCTGCATATTAGAGAGAACCAGACGCATAGCTGTCTTCGCCTGGTGTAGCAGAGAACGTCGAGAACGTCATACCAGATCAAGCCGTCATGTTCGTGACCTGCCAGGAAGTCATCATGGGTCTTCACATCACCGATGACGTGATGCAAGCAGTCTAAAATCCATGGAGTGCCTCCCTGTAAAGCTGTGAACGTGGTATCCTGAAGGCTGAGTACATTTCCAATTATTTATATCTTTGAAGGTCGTGTCCCATTGTAAATATGTAAATTTTTCACTTAGATGTAACGTAGATTGCAAGCACGCCATTTCAGAGGGATAATAATTATAATTTCATTTTTATCTGGGTTTTTATAGAATACTTTCTTCATGGTTTGGGAACGACCATATTTCACTACCATTTTTTTTTACAAGGGTTTGATAATGCATGACGTAAGTTTAAGGACCTCAGATTAATTATGTGTGAAGTACTGTCAAGTAAAGGGGCTTAAATAATTCTACGTAAACGACTCCAGTTATCATCTTTCTACAGCCAATAGGAGTCCTCAAAGATATCTCAGTAACTGATTTTTTTTTTGTACTTCACAAGCTCTTAGGAAATCCTCCTTACTAGAAATTAAAACTGCTGGAACAACGAATGGAGCATGAGATTGGGGTATATATCCTACATCGCTAATTAGTTCGCGAATACGCAAGTTAACTTGAACTCTGATGGCAGGAGATCATCAATAAATCTGCATCGTAGTCAATGTACCGAGAGGAGAAATGAAATGGGTGAACAGGCGGTAGCCATAAGATATAGTGTGAAATGAGAATGTTAAGTTCCCTCGGAACTCTTTAGTAATGTACACGAAGTGGATCTCGTGATGTGAACATGTTGATTAGGCCTGATATAGGGCCGTGATTTATGTGATGCCATTTGTGGCTAGTATTGAAAGAAGTGAATAGATTATTTGCCGTGGAGCCATTGCCCGAGAAGGCTAGTAGACCGCTCGTTGGAAGGGTGTCACGGATAGCTCCCAGCTGGAGTTTTATGAGCCCCTTTAAACGGGGGAGTGAAGGCGTTTTTCTTCAGTGAAATAGAACAGAGACAAGTAGTGAGTTTCTTTCCTTTTCGGTACAAAGATTACGCGTGTTAATTTAAAAAGAGCCAACGTCGCAGAGATTCCAAATGAGCATTAAATGAAGGACCCCTCCAATTTATTTCTTTAATTATCCACAGCGTATAGGGAATTCCAGGTCAGATATACCCCGTCTCAGAAGGTCCTGAGTTCATCGCAGGAGACAGTAAGGCCTCCTGTCACAAGCGGCAGGTGAAATAAGACCACCTGCGGCCCATCGTGTGTATGTGAAATGTATATATTCTTGTCCATTGGTTGCAGGTAGTGCTATAATACTTTGTTTATGATGTCTGGTATTGAAGTCGCTAAATGCTTGTCCATAGGTAACATCGTTGTGTAAATAATGTCCTGATATATGTGTTGATAAAAATCCTAATGAAATGGGCGTGTTTGTCATACTGCATATTTGGCAACGTATAACTTAAAGTACAGTTGTAACGCGACTTTCAAGGGATTGGGAGTGTAAATTGCCTATTTCAGTTCATACGATACTAGCAAACTTATATCATAATTTGATGCAAGTTGAATATATTAATTCTCGACAAACAAACAGAATTACAGCTGGGTATGCCTATGTTGAATAGATGTGTGTGTAAAGTGATTAGTGTAAGTGTAAAGTGAAATAATTAGAGAGAAAACGCCTCTCTAAGTCTGAGGTACCGGTAGTGTAATAGTTCGAGAGGGAGCGCCTTCTTAATTTTGAATATTTAAACGTATAATGAAGTGTAGAAAAGACTACTGAACATTTAAACGTTAAGATCACCCAAGCTAATATATGTAAAGTGTTTCTACGGCATACCCATGTAAATAATGTGTTTCACTAGTATAAGTAAAAATTTATTATACAAGATATTGTCTTTCTTCTCATTAGTAATGTAATGGTATTCCTCTCATAATTAACTTTTCCCCCTACTATAGAGATTATTACTAAAGGACTTACCGCCCCATCGGACAGTCCACAGACCCGAAAATGCGATACCGACTCGGCTAGCGAATTATTCTAGTAGGGGAGGGTGAGGCTTCGACAAACCGGGCTGAGTTCGAAGCTCACCGATGGTGCTCTATTCTAACGTCATATTTATGAACAATGGTAACTGGTTCATGTACTGATGCCTTGGAAAGGTTACAGTACCATACCTTGCATTTGCGGACGATCTGGCGATTTTAAGAGAGGATGAGGAGGCTGCCATCAAGCACCTTGAGATACTTAAGGAATCTGCAGAAAAAGTGGGACTACAGATTTCATTTGAGAAAACTAAATTCTTCTGTTCAAAGACAGATATCACGAGCCTGAGAACAAAATACGGTAAAATCGACCGGGTCTCGTACTTTAAATACCTCGGAGAATTCATCGAACCGACAGGCCTTGAGAAGATCTCACAGCAAAACCGTCTCCAAAAAGTCAAGAAGGCATTAGGGTTAGTTCAAGACATCTACAACAAAAAATGCATGTCAAGACAGACAAAAATTCGGCATTACAACACAGTCATAAAACCAACAGTCCTTTACGCAAGTGAAACATTGTCACTTAACAGTAAACAAGAATTAGAAGAAATAAAAAAGCAAGAGAGGAAGATCATCAGGAAAATCCTAGGAGCAAGATATACCCAAGATGGTTACAGGCTACAATCAATCAAAACAACAGAAAAAGTTTCAAACATTGAAATTGACATTAAGAAAGGACGAATGAAATTCTTTGGACACCTCACAAGATTACCAGAAAATCGACTGTCAAAAAGAATATTAAATTATGTTAGCTCACTTAAGAATTCAACACCTTGGCTGGACGAACTTCGAAAGGACCTCAAAAACGCAAACATATGTGCAACAGACATTTTAGAAAGAGACACCTTCAGACACAAAGTCAACAAGTGGGAAGTTACATCAGAGCAACCAAAGCAAAAACAGTGCAGACCGAAATGGTCGGAAGAACGTAAACAAGCCTTCTCAGAGAGAATGAAAGCCTATTGGAAGAACAAGAAGAACCCAAAGAAAGCTTGATTGAGTTGTTTGCTTAACGTCTTCCATTATTGGGAGAATACGCTAATAATAATAATAATAACATTGTTCATTATTTGAATACCGGGCGAGTTGGCCGTGGGGTTAGAGGCGCGCGGCTGTGAGCTTGCATCCGGGAGATAGTGGGTTCGAATTCCATTGTCGGCAGCCCTGAAGATGTTTTCCGTGGTTTCCCGTTCTCACACCAGGTAAATGCTGGGACTGTACCTTTATTAAGGCCACAGCTGCTTCCTTTCCACTCCTAGACCTTTCATATCCCGTCATCGCCATAAGACCATAAGCCGCTAGCAAAGAAAAAATATTTTTTTGAATATGGACATAATATTTCAATCGTATTTTTCTAACAGTATCATATTTTCGCAGAATGGTTGTATAACTCAGGAGACCTCCTATGTATCCACACTCTTTCTATGAATACTGGGCCAAAGATTTCCCGAGGATTTTCCTCTCTTGTTTTCCTAAAATTTTAGTTATTGATCTGCCTCCAATGAACGGGGTTTCTGATGCCTATGGTTTATAGTAAGTAATACTAATAATAACGGAACACCATCTGCCAAAGGCTTCTCCTTCTGCCTCCTGCAGTCACTACCCATATTACACTTGTATAAAGGGCCACGCTCCACACAAACATCCTGAGTTCAAATACACCTTTCTAATAGGCACATCTACGCTTGAGGTGAACAAATGAAGAAATGTCTTTTTGCTGGAAATCGAGCAGAAGAAAAACGGCCAGACTGAGTGGCTTAGACGGTAGGAACCTTCCGAGTCCGTGTTGGTAAGTCGATCTTGTCTAAGTCCAATGCTATTCGAAATTACTCGAATACGCCGGCCTAATGTCGGATATAATGGTCCTAAACAGTACTCCTGTGGGATGTAATTCCGGCACCATGACGTATCTGCAAATCGTACCGGTAAACAGGATGTAACACAATAATAATAATAATAATAATAATAATAATAATAATAATAATAATAATAATAATAATATCTGCCTGTTAGGTCATCAGCCCAGAGGCTGGTTGGATCCTCAAATAGCATCACCAAAGGCTATGCAGTTATAAGGAAACCACAAAAAACAATGGCAGTACCAAAATGAGGCGTAGGCAAGATGAGGATTGAGGTAGTTTGCCATTGCTTTCCTCACTGGGCCAGACAGTGCTATTGTAGCACAACTAATCCTATGAGCAACACCTTTCGTGACACTCAGACACACTGGTTGTGCTCTGAATGTCACTAATCTGCACCACCCATACCCCAGCAGCTTCCATATTGTCACAGCCATGGATGAGACTGGGTCTTCAGTGGAAGCTACACTTTGCTCTGGCCTCTGCCAAGAGATGGATGCAAAAGTACTGTAACCATCAAGACATGACAGCAGGCATAATAATAATAATAATAATAATAATAATAATAATAATAATAATAATAATAATAATAATAATAATAATAATAATAATAATAATAATAGTACCGGGCGGTACACCTCCACGCCGCGAATTCAAATAGTGCGCCAGTTGAAATCCCTCTACAGGAGGAAGCCTGAACTTTAACAATCTGTATTAAATCAAAAGTTTCTCGGAAGATGTCTCTACTGTAAATTTTGAAGTGTTCTGAACTATGTCTGTTTCGATTTGTATTTGTTTGCTCTGTAGTAAGAAGTGTGAACATTCTCTTCTAGATGGCACATCTTAAGAACTACAATTGTGCACCCTAGTGCGAAGTGAAGGAACCTTTTTTTTTTAAAGAAATTTGGTATTCATAAGTTTGTTCTTTGTTAAATTTCTTTCAGTCATTGTTTGGGTTGGCAGTATAACCCTTCTCTTTCCGCCAGTTTTGAATTTGACCAATGAGTAATTTCTGTAATTAATTTTCCACCAATCCTAGATGTCTTCTTCAGTTTGACTTGTAATCTTTAGCCGACCAATAAAAACTTATGGGTGGGTTGTAATCATTCATGAAACGTCTCGAATTTTCCGCGAGGGTATATAAACTACTGATTTTCTGGTCTCCTCGCCACTTCAGTAACATCTCTCCTAGTGTGATTATGTAGCAGGGGTCGGGAAGCTCCTCTTCCTTCGGGCAGCAGTTCATCCATCAGGTAATGGCCTTTTAATAACTTCATTTCTCGCTAGCTCAGCAGTTTAACCCTCGGGGCAGGTTCGAAACTTTTCTCATGTAACCTATCTTTAAAATGTAATAGACACTTGGTAAAACTTCGTCTCTTTAACTATAAATTGGGATAGAGAGTGCCTAACCCTCTTGAGCTCCCACTCATATTGTTCTGAGGTGACTACATTTTCATTTTCATTTTTCCTCCCTTCGTAATGTAAATTTCTTATCGTGTCACCTCCGTAGTATGGGATTAGCCCTTGCGAAAGCGGCCTAGTGCCAAGTAGGTTTTAAAAGTGTATTAGGAGTGCAAGCTACGCCTCCATTCAACTCTGAATTTTGGGCCATGTAATTGACCTGTTTCTTTACTGAATAGGCCTCAGTAGGTTGGGTATTATTACCCCTGTTCTTGTGTGCCTGGAGGGCAGATTGAAGGTGGAGTTTGGTGTGGCCTTTGAATAGGCTTGAACTTTGAGAGCGGGTTTGCTCTTTCTTAAAAGGGGATTTTCTGTGCGCCTCGAGGAGGCTTTACTGAGTAATTGGGAGTAAGTGCTCCTTGGCATGATTGGGGTTTCTGCCCCTTTGTTGAACTTTATACATAGGTAAAGTTGGGCTCATTGCTCAAGGATTGTGAGTCTGGGGCTCGAAGCCCAAATCCAGTAACAAACTGTAATTGTACTTTCTTAATTTGTTGATCTGCTACTTGGTACCTGTTATATTCTGTTGTTTATTTATCTTGAAACGAAAATATAACCTTTGTTAAAGTTTTAAATTAACTTTAATTTCGTAAGTTGAGACTTATTCCCACCCAGCACCTTCTTTCACCTCTGCTGTTCCACAGATACCTCGGAACAACAACAACAACAACAACAACAACAATAATAATAATAATAATAATAATAATAATAATAATTAGAATGCCAACGTGTGACTGTGACGCAATAGCTGAGTGGCATAACCGCTGACTTCTCACCAAAGCAGCTGAGGCTCGAATCTCAGCATTTCTGAAATGAAAAGTCATTGCACATAAGACAGGAGGTTCCATGGCTATGATCACGATATTAACAGTCACGTAAAACTACTCTCCCCCCCCCCCCTACGGCACTACAGCCCTTGAAGGGCCTTGGCCTGCCAAGCGACCGCTGTTCAGCCCGAAGGCCTGCAGATTATGACGTGTCGTGTGGTCAGCACAACAAATCCCCTCGGCCGTTATTCTTGGCTTTCTAGACCTGGGCCGCTATCTCACCGTCAGATAGCTCCTCAATTCTAATCACGTAGGCTGAGTTGACCTCGAACCAGCACTGGTAAAATTCCCTGGCCTGGCCGGGAATCGAACCCGGGGCCTCCGGGTAAGAGGCAGGCACGCTACTCCTACACCACGGGTTGAACGGGTTGAACATACAATACAAGAATCAATCGATGGCTGTTAGTGTCGTGATAGTGTAATAAAAATAATACTTACAAGAAGAACGTGTCGCACCCTACATCAGATGCCAACACCCAACAATGTATGACTCTGTGTGAAGGCAGCCACTAGAACTAATGCTCCGCCCTTGACGCGGTGATTGATTCCCGGCCATTCGCCACGGCCTCCGTAATGAAGATACGCTCGTTTCGTCCCGTCCCGTCCAAGCCTGGCCCCCTGCAGCGCTCAGACGTAACACTACTCGCGCCCGCTACATTAAACTGCTAAATGCTACGGCTAATTAGGGAGTGGACGTGAGAAAGGCGTGGGAAGTCTTTGTCTTCCTTTGCACTTGTTCCCAATTCACTTAGTTCTTCATAACAATAGGTCCAGTTCGACTGGAAGCACGAGGATACGAACTAACTTTTAGTAAAGTCCAGGAAACTAAATCTCCTCTAGATACTGTTCTCGACAGGATGTGAGGTGATTTTGTTTAATTTTCACTCTGTGGAAATTCCGAGGAAAGGCCGTTACTCACCATATTTCTAGATCATACCGGGTGTAAAAATATCACCTTGATCGGGCATCGGACCTTTATGGAGGAACATATACTTAATAATAATAATAATAATAATAATAATAATAATAATAATAGTAGGTTTTACACTCTACCTAGTCCTTCTAATTTTACGTATGAGATGGCCAGGTTCAGGAAATTTGTCCCATATGCGTTCCCTTACGTGTCATTAAACCTACTGACACGAGGCAGACGAATTTGACCACCACCATAATTATATCCACCGGGCTGAGCCGGAATCGAACCCGCCAACTTGAGCTCTACCGCTACTCAGCCCGGTGACCTTATCTTTCCTGATGGAAATCTGAACACACATCCTTGCCGGTGAGCCGAATGTGACTTCACCGCCTCGTCTAGCGACTCTCCGGTAGAACAATATGTCTTAATAACACTACTAAATTCGCAATACATACTCCTCAAAATCTGGTAGACAAGTATTATTACACGCATATTGAAGGTATCTTGTTTGTCCGACTCATTGGCTGAATAAATTAGACGTATTGCCTTAATTGTTGCCTTTTTTCCTATTAGAAGGCATGTTGATAAACAAAGATACCTTCAATCTTCTTCTTCCTCTTCTTCTTCTACCGCTTTTCCCTCACCTGAGGGTCCCGGCTTCGATTCCCGGCCGGGTCGTGGATTTTAATCGCCTCTGATTAATTCTTCTGGCCCGGGGACTGGGTATTTTCCCAACACTTTCCTCTCGATATTCATACAACACTCTACACTATCAACCACCCAACCACCACAGGAACACGCAATAGGAATTACATCCCTCCATATAGGGTTTGCGTAAGGATGGGCAGTCGGCCGTAAAAGAGGGCGAAATCCACCCATGCGACACAGTTCGCACCCACGACCCCACAGATGAAGGAAAAGCTGTAGAAGAAGAAGATTGAAGGTATCTTTGTTTATCAACATGCCTTCTAATAGGAATTGCAGTTTTCTTAAACCATGATGTTGCTTATGGATCTGCGTTTTCTGCTATCACTTCAATTGCCTCGTAAACCCATAATGCATCATGGAAGGTCGGTTAAGAGTTGGTGTACTCTTAATTTTCTAACAGAAAAAAGAAAACTAAAGAAAGTTTCCTCGAACCTGCAGTCACCAAGTGGGTCAGAATCCTTGTCTATTGATTTTACTGTGAGAATGACATTAGTTAATAATAATATTAATCATAACAATAAGCAGAAGAATAAAAAGAAGAAAACGAAGAAACTACAGCTACAATTCCAAAACAACACATAAAAATTCTATTCGGAGGTTTTAATGTCCTAATTGGTAGAGAAAAGTGCACTATAGGGCTAGTAAAAATGGAGAAGGATTAATTGACTTTTGCAAAAATGTTGATCTCAAATTAATGTCAACACATTTCCGAGAGGTTCCACACAAGACAAAAGCCTGCAGGTCCCCAAATTTTCACTTGGGAGAATTTCAAATAGATCGTGTGGCTATTTCTAAGAAAAATCAAAAAGAAATTACGAATGTTAAAGTTAAGAAAGGAATCATTGACCCTGTCCACCATACTTAATCAAACTAAAATTTCAATCAAACAATCAAACCGGTCCAAACCAAGAATAACAAATAACCCTGCGCAACGATCCGGAATTTCTTAAACAGAACACCTGTAATTTCATTGAAAGTATCCCCACTCACAATCCTTCGAACTGGGTAGAACTCAAAGACATATTTTTGAAGGCTTCTCAAAATGTTAGCACACCACCCAGGAAAGGCAAACAGGTGGTGGAATGAAACATGCAACAAGGCCATGAACTTCGGAATTAAAGCCTGGCAGACATGGAATTCTAATAAAACTGAACTAACCTGTCGGGAACTTACAAAATACAGAAACAAACATAAAAAATCATCAGGTCTGAGAAACGCAAATATGATCACTACAGATTGGCAGAAATTGAACAAAATTTTACAAAAAACTATACACGTAATTTCTACAAAACTTTCCAAGAAGAATATCAAGTAATCAGGCACCTCATCTTTACTTCAAACGCCCGGATGGAACATTCGAAACGAATAATCAAGAAAATTGCAAACTTCTTGCAATGTATTTCAAGGATCTTTTAAGCTTTGAATCCCATAAAGAACAATTCACCTTTGAAACACCCTCATATAATCAAGATACAGAAGTCAAAAAAATCCACTCGATTCTTGAAAATATCTGGATCACTGAAGAAATCCCTGAAAATTGGAAATGTGCGCTAATCCATCCACTACAAAAGAAAGGGGATAAAACCAACATCAATAATTATAGATGAATTATCTTAATACCAGTTGCTTACAAAATGTTTTCCAAAGCCCTGCTCACTAGACGTGAGAAACAAACAGACCATCTAATTGATGAATACCAGGCAGATTTCCGAGAAGAAAGATCTTGTACAGAACAAATCCGTTACCTTAAAACTATCTCACAAATACACAAAACCAGACAAACTGTCATTACTTTTGTAGATTTCAAAAATGCATATGACTCTATAGACCGCCAAACACTTTTCAATACTCTACAAGATTTTCAGTTGATAAAAGAACAAGGGCACTAATCAAACAAACAATAACTGGCACTACTTCCTGGGCGAAATATCTGCGCCTTTGACTATTAACACCGGGGTCCGTCATGGAGACGGATTATCTCCGTTACTGTTCAATCTCGTGCTTGGGGAAAGTAATCAGGACCTGGAAAAGGAAATTAAAGAAATAACCCTTGGCAGACTACTTAAAGATAGAATTCACATTCACTGTCTGACCTTTGCGGATGACATAGCAATCCTTTCCAGTAACAGGCAAAAAGAAATTCATTCCACTGAAAATCTATATGAAATTGCCATCAAAACGGGACTTCAAATCTCGTATGAGAAAACTCAATACATGGAAGGAGCTTCACGATACTTAAATGGAAAACCATGATAATTAAATTCGGCAAAATCTTTCAGGTGAACCAATTCAAATATTTGGGAGAAATTATTCATCCGCGAAGCAAATAAATGAAGAATTTCCAAATTACAGAAAGCTTACAAGATCATTTGGAACAGGTATAATAAAAAATCAATGTCTCGGAAATGAAAACTTAGACACTATAATACAGTAATCAAACCTTTTCAGAAAAGACGATTGAAATTCTATAGACACACTAGCAAATGGCCCCGTGCGTCACTACGGTATTCTACATTGTGTACGGATATCGAAGTAAATTACTATACATGCAGTGAAAAAGATTTTTTTAAATTGCGTGTCTCTTAGCGTTATTCGAGAAACAGCATGAGCAGGTCCCCATACGTTATTTCCAATTTAAAGTGTGAGTTGCGGAGTTGTGATGATAACGGCAGGCTCACTTGCCTACTGCCATTGACAATCGAGTTTGGAAGTTTACATTACAGTATAATGGCAGGTCCCATTCCCTGCTATGGTACAGAAACTGGGCATGTGGGTACCACATGTGCTAAGTGACAGTAAAAATCGTCGCCATAAGACCTATCTGTATCGGTGCGACGTAAAGCAAGTAGCAAAAAAAAGTGACAGTAACAAAAATCAACGAGTAAACATCTGTTCGCCAATGCTTGCCCGTCACCGGTTGGCTTGTGATAGGCAGGAAGCATTCCTTGCGAACATTGTCACCGGTGACGAGAAATGGTACCTGTACCTTAAGAGGAAAGAAGAGGAAAGGGTGGCTCAGCCAATCCAGAAAAAGCAACTACCCGCGCCAAGGATAGTGCCCATCCACAGAAAATCACGTTGTGTGTTTGGTGGAACAAAGATGCCATTCTTCACCATGAACTTCTTCGGAAAACATTACGATTACCTAAGCTGTGTATAGCGACCAGCTAAGACGGCTTGCCGTTGCTATTCACAACAAAAGACTAAGAAAACAACCAGTCTTATTACTCCATGATTATGCTCGTCCGCATACAGCGCAGTTGACCAAAGGTGTGATTGCTGAACTTGGCTGGGAACCTCTTCCTCATCCTCCGTATTGCCCTGACATTGCCCCCTCAGATCTCCATCTTTTCCGCTCTACTTCTAACCACATTCAGGGGTAAGTGTTTCCTGACGATGCTTCTCCTGACCAATAGCTAACAGATTTCTTCCACTAAAAACCAAAACAGTTCTAGTGACGAAACATTCAACTGCTAACTGAACGTTGGCAGAAGGTCATGGAGAGTGGAGGTGAATCCATCACCGAGTGATTGTGATCGTGATTGTGAGTTACAGTGCGTGACAGTGACAGCAAAATAAAATAAACTATAAGAACCACACGAACTTTCCAATCGACCCAATAGATCGACATACAAAAGTATATGCATGTTAACAATATTGCAGACCTTTATTTAAAGATTAACTGCAGCTAAACGGTACGTCATATCGAAAAATGGATTGTACCCCAAGACGCCAAATTTAGCGACCTAAATGGCTGGCCCTATAATAGTTTCTCGTATCTCATCTATTCATGGGCCAGATTGAGTAAGGAACGTTTAATACGGTGAAATATGGGTAAGATTGTCTCACAGAACATTGCTTTTCGGATAATTATGTGACAGCTACAAACATAGCATTTGGTTCACATATGGTTAATGCGTGGGCCAATATTCGTGTAGAATTTGATGATTCTGTCTTTCCTATAAGTGATTCAAAGTATGAATTATGCGTGTAAAAATTGCAAAATTTACTTACATTCAAAAAATACAGACATTTCTAACGTATAAGGGATAGAGATACGACAGAATGTTATAGGACCAAAGTTATAGATCACTCGAAATAGATCTGAGATTGTGCCATCCGTTTTGTGATTGGACTTACCATTTAGCCACGAAATACCTCGACGAAGGTCTGCACCGTCATTAAAATTGACCCATACTTCGATATTATTCTGCGAAAAAAAATTTAAGATCTTGCAAGTTTTCCGTCGGTACAGGCTAAAACGTAGAATTTTGCTAATTGCAATCTTCCAGTTCGTCTTGCAGATTGTCACGCAATCTTGATATCCAGGGACTGGGAGTGAAAGGATTAGGACTTTTAGGAAACTAAAGCTAAAAAATATGCAGATGGTCATTATTACCCCTTAAACAGATAACTGTACTGAGATTTCGCCGAAATATCAATGTACAGACACACGGTCGTTGCAATTTTCTTTATATAAATTATCAGAATGAACAGTAACGGACTAACTAAAAGAATTCTCAACCTGGCCCTTTCATCTTAAACCAAGAACAAGGCTTAGTGAAATTGAAACAGATCTCCAGGAAATCAACATTTCGGAAGACATTGTACAGGACAGATGTAAATTCAGAACCAAAATCGCCAATCACCAGTTAGAAGACAAAACCAACACCAGAGCCACTATAACTTGGACAGGAGAACGAAGGAAAAAGCTCAACGAGAGGATGAAGAGATTTTGGGAGGAGAAGAACACAGAACACATCAGCTAATAGGGTTGAATCGAGCTCCTAAATAGGGCATAACGCTATAAGATAATATCTCTCTGTACTACAGGGTAAGCCTGGTTACTGCAACCATTCTTCTCCCAACAGGGTAAGCCTGGTTACTGCAACCATTCTTCTCCCAGTGCTGCTGTTCTCTTCACTTCCCTGTAGTTTTTACATCATCAGTTTTCTCACATCCTCGAAGTATTTCCTTGGTCTTCCTCTGCCTTTCTTTCGTAGTATTTTTCCTTCAAAGACTTTTACTGGGAAGTCATTATATCTCAGGATATGTTGACCTTTAAGTTTTATCTTCCTTCTTCCCACATCCTGCATCATTCTCCGTTGTTCATTGATTTCCTTTAGAACATCTCGATTCGTCCTTTTTTTTCAGTCCCGCATGACCTTGTCATTTTCTTCCAAATCCACATTTCAGTTGCATCTTTCCTTTTCCTTTTCCTTTCCTTTTTTCCGATTGTCCAACTCTCAGAACCGTAAAGAAAAACACTCCAGACAACGGACTTTACAAAAGCCTTTCTTGTTTCTAACCTTATGGGTATTTGTTGAAAGACATCTTTTAAAAGGCTTATTTAGCAAGAGCTATTCTTCTTCCTTTTTCGTTGGTGCATCTACTGCCTGCAGGTACAATGCTTCCTAAGTAACAGAAATGTTGCACTTGTTCTATTTTTGAATTTCCTATTCTTATGTTTGTATTAACTTCCATGCCATCTTCGCTCACAGTAAAAATGTTGTTTTTTCTATTGATTTTAAGTTTGTAATGCTCAATGTATCACACAGAACAGTCAACATTCCATTAAATTCCTTCTCAGAGTCTGCTACTATGAAAATGTCATCAGCAAATCTAATTCTTTGGTTTCTTTTTACTACTACTACTACTACTACTACTACTACTACTACTACTACTACTACTACTACTACTACTACTACTAATAATAATAATAATAATAATAATAATAATAATAATTTTGTGTGAGGCTATTGCTAGCAAGGTGCAGCCCTACAAAGGCAATCCCCCCGGAGAAGGTTGGTGGCATCTGCCGTGTATGGGAAACTGCGTGTTATTGTGGTAAAGGAAAGTGTTCTATGTGGTGTATGTGTCGCAGGGATTTTGGGCACAGCACAAACACTCAGTTGCCAAGCCATTAATCGTTTAAGATTAAAATCTCCGATCCGGCTCAGAATTGAATCCGCGGTCCTTTGAACTGAAGGCCACTACGCTAACCATTCAGCCAAAGACCTGGATAATAATAATAATAATAATACTAATATAATAATAATAATAATAATAATAATAATAATAATAATTTCGAGTGGCTATTTCTAGCCGAATGCAGCCCTTGTAAGGCAGACCCTCCGATGAGGGTGGGCGGCATCTGCCATTTGCAGGTAACTGCGTGTTATTGTGGTGGAGGATAGTGTTATGTGTGGTGTGTGAGTTGCAGGGATGTTGCGGACAGCACAAGCACCCAGCCCCCGGGCCATTTGAATTAACCAATGAAGGTTAAAATCTCTGACCCGGCCGGGAATCGAACCCGGGACCCTCTGAACCGAAGGCCAGTCCTATGACCATTCAGCCAACGAGTCGGACTGGATAATAGTAATAATATTAATAATAATAATAATAATAATAATAATAATAATAATAATAATGTAATAATAATAATAATAATAATAACTCTACCGGGAGGTACACCCCAATGGCGCGCATTCAAATTCAAATATAATCTTCTAAAGTTTTAACTCAGTTTTTGATATTGTAGTTAGACCCATTCAAGCTCGCACCTTCTTTTGCCTCTGCATTCCACAGATACCCCGGTGCAATAACAATAATAACGGGCTCACGAAGGAACTGTTTGGGTTGGACCAAACAATGACAATGAAACTTGGGTGGATGTCAAACATTAATATAATGGTAATAAGCATTTTGACATGAAATTAACGACAGCGTTAGTTATAGTGTTACAGTAATCGCTGAAAATAACTGGACGACTCCGAGGAGTTACTTGATGACGATGAAGAGTTAATTTCCGTATGTGTTGTAAATATATCTCCTTCGTAATCTGTTTACCCTCCAGGTTTGGCTTTTCCCTTGGACTCAGCGACGGATCCCACCTCTACCGCCTCAACAGCAGTGGCCTGGAGCGTGAGACATTGCGTCGCTGGATACAACTAGGGAGAATGACCAGTACATCGCCCAGGCGCTCTCACCTGCTATGCTGAAGATGGGCCTTGTAGGGGGATGGGATGATTGGAAATGTCAGACAAGGAAGAGGGAAGGAAGCGGCCGTGGCCTCAGGTTAGGTACCATCCCGGCATTTGCCTGGAGGAGAAGTGGAAAACCACGGAAAACCACTTCCAGGACGGCTGAGGTGGGAATCGAACCCACGTCTACTCATTTGACCTCCCGAGGCTGAGTGGACCCCGTTCCAGACCTCGTACCACTTTTCAAATTTCGTGGCAGAGCCGGGAATCGAAGGCGGGCCCCCGGGGGGGTGGCAGCTGATCACACTAACCACTACACCACAGAGGCGGACCGCTGTGAATATGTACCCATATTAAATATCGGTATACTTTTACATACAGTTACATAAAATATTTTATACCAAAAATGAGATTTTAACAACTCTAATACGTTTTTACAATTGCTTTACGTCGCACCGACACAGACAAGTCTTACGGCGACGATGGGATAGGAAAGGGCTAGGACTGGGAAGGAAACGGCCGTGGCTTAAATTGAGGTAAGTTACAGCCTGGTGTAAAAATGGGAAACTACGAAAAACTATCTTTAGGGCAGCCTACAGTGGGGTTCGAACCCACTGTCTCCCGAATGCAAACTCAAGGTTACGCGACCCAAACCACGCGGCCACTTTCTCGGTAACTCAAATACAATTTCACACCCTACAAACTTATTTTATTGACACAAAATATAGACATATATAAAAATATCAGCTAATAGTTTTAATACTTTGAATAATTTATAATGGAAGCTAAGATAAAATGTATTATAAAATGTTACGGAGATATCCGTGGTAGTTATGCGTGAAAGAAGGTGCGGGCGTGAACGGGTCTCAAACTACGGAATCAAAGTTAATGTAAAATTTAACAAGGTTATATTTGCTTTTCAAAAACAAAGAAATAACAAGCATGGCAGGTACAAAGTAGCAAATCAAAAGGGTAGTTACAATATTTACAGAATTTGGGCTTCGCGCCCTGACTTTACACTGCTTGGGCAATCAGCTCAGTTTTACCCCAAACACAAGATTCAACAGAGGGGCAGAAAACCCCATTCATGCCTAGGAGCCCTTGCTCCAAATTACACTGAAAAGCCTCCACGAGGCGTACAACACTCAATTTTCAAAAGAGCCACTCGCTCTCAAATTTAAGCCTCTCCCAGGCCACACCAAACTCCACCTTCAAGTTGTCCTCAACGGACATAAACACAGAGGTAAAATACCCAATCTACTGAGGTCTATTAAATGAAAAGCAGGTTAATTAAATGACCTCTAAAATAACAATTTGAGAGGAGGCGAACTTGCACTCCTAATACACTTTGATTAAGACCTACTTGGCACTAGGCCGTTAATACAAGGGCTAATCCCATGCTAAAGAGGTGACTTAAGAAAAGAACAATTTGTTTTACGTTATCGAAGAATAGGTTGAGAAAAATAAGTTCACCTCAAAACAATAAGAGTGGGAGCTCGAGAGGGTTAGCACTCTCTATCCCAGTATGTAGCTTAAAAGAGAATAGAAGAAAAGATCGTTACATTTTAGGAAAAGGTTACATGGAGGAACGCTTCGCACCCGCCCCGAGAGTTAAACTGCTGAGCTAGCAAAGAAAGAATTTATTAATCGGCCATTACCTTATTGATGACCGCTGCCGAGGAAAGAGGCGCTTCCCGCCTCCTGCTATGTACTTTATACACTGAAAGATGGAACAGAAGTGGCCCGGAGACCCTAAAATCAGCAGTTTATATCCTCTCGCGGAAGGTTCTAGGCGTTAGGGGAATGAAAACACCCTCCAACAAACTTTTTATTGGCTCGGGTACAGAAACATATCCAAGTTGGGGGAAGATACATCGGATTGGTCGGAAATAACTCAAAGAAATTCAGGATTGGTTAAATGCAAAACAAGGGGAAAGAGAGGGGTATACAGCCAACTTAAACAATAACTAAAAAAATTTTAGCAAAGAACAAACATTTGAAATAAAAATTTCTCCAACAAAATAGTTCTTTGACTCCGCACTAGGTTGCACTATTGTTGATCTTCAGTAGTGTCCTCTAGAAGAGAAAGTTCACACTGCTTACTTCAAGCGAAACAAAACCACATCAAAAATGACACAGTTCAAAAACTCAAAATTTTCCACGTGGTGACATCTTCTGAGAAAGTAGAGAATTAATAGCGTAGATAAAGTTCAGACTTCCTCCAGCAGAGGAGTTTCAACTGGCGCACATTTTAAATTAGCGGAGTGGAGGTGTACCGCCCGGTACAGACCTCCCCCCCCAAAAGTTCCTCCCGGGGTGACACATGAAATTGTTTGAAAACAAGGTCCAAGTTTTGATGTAGATATGGAGATTAATTGCCAAAAAAATATTTATAAGATTTTCTTAATTTGGTTTGATTCAGTTTCAAAATTTTGTTGTTGCAGGTGAAGTAAAGTTTTTAAGTTTGTAGAAGTAGAATTCCGAAGATGGACTTTTAATACTTAAAAGTGATGAAAAATTTTGCAATGTCCACCAAATATTGCTGTTGAATTCCCGAGTGTAGTCATTGCTTATCGTAACTGTTCATGTAGTTGATGTTAATGAAGTTGGATGGCCAGACCGGCCGTTGCAGCTTGCGTCCAAAGGAGGCCGCTCGGACCCCTCAAGTACCCTGAGATACCGCTCGCCCGCACTATGAGGGGAGCAGAGGTGTTGAAACACGCCGCGCCCGCGGAGAACATATACAGGCTGCGGGCAAGTAGCAGGTCGTGCGCCGCACATCAGCCTTGGCCGGGAGGAGAGCTCCGGCTCGCCGTGCACATGTCGTCCTCGCTGGGGCCGAGGGGGCCCGTCCTCGAACCCAGCCGCGGCACAGCGCCGCGCGGCTGCGGGGGCACTGAAACATTAAAGCTAGGCGGCAGAATTGTGTTGGACCATCATGTTTCTTTGGAGGGCACAGGCATGTAGAGAGATTGAGGGGCCAGCGGCGTGCAGATATCCATGGCATTTCATCTAAGCCAGCCACTGTGTGTAGTGGAGCAGGAGACGGGAGCGTGGTAATGGCCGTGGCAAGGACAGGATGGCAGTTTAACAAATCGGGGGAGGTTTACAAGAAATGCTTAAATATAGAGAAATATAATAGAAGGAGCAGAAAGCCTTAAGAGTGGAACTCACAAAAAAAAAATATAACCTTCATATTCCTATCAAATTATATGAAGCAAGTTGAAACAAAATTTACACCGGTTTCACCTGGGACAGGTGAACCCTAAATATCCTCTCGGTGGCTGGATTGCTTACTAACAATGTAACCGGAGTAAGAAAATCGAGAATGATGCATGGCCCATGAAATCTGGGGGCAAGCTTGCCCGCGGGAACAAAATTCTTGACCATCACCTGGTCACCTACCTTCAAAGTGGTGGGTCTCCGTCCACGATCATACTTTTCCCTAACCTTTTCATGAGATACCTTAAGATTGGCTTTAGCCTTCTTCCAAAGATCTTTAATATTATCCGGATCTATTGTCTCGGGTAGAATGTCACTCAGAGACCAAAGGTTAGAGAGCGGCGTGTTGGGCACAAACTTGAACATCAAGGAAGCTGGAGTGAACTTATGAGATTCATGAACCGCCGAATTCAAAGCAAAAGCTAACCAATGCAGGGACGTGTCCCACCTGGAATGATCTTCATGATGATAGGCAATAAGTGCGGACCTGAGATTACGATTAACCCGTTCAGCCAGAGATGGTTGAGGGTAATAAGCAGAAGTAGTTACATGAGAGATGGATAAGTCAAAACAGAATTTACGAAATAAATTAGATGTAAAAGCCTTAGCATTATCAGATACAATATATTGGCACGGACCAAAAGAAGCAAAAATAGAATTTAAGCAAGTAATGGTAGACTGAGCGGTAGCCAGCTTAGTCGGAAATAACCAAGAAAATCTGGTAAAACCATCTACACACACAAAGATGAACTTGTTGGCATTACCCTTTGACTGGGGGAATGGTCCTACATAATCAATATACAGGCGTTCCATGGGGCGCGACGCTTGCTGGGAAGACAAGAGGCCTACCTTAGTGGACATGGTCGGTTTACTAAGCAAACAGGATTTACAAGCCTTTACTAGTTCACGGATTTCACCGTCCATACCTTTCCAGATGAACATTTCACGAATCTTTTCACGAGTTTTAAAGATACCAAGATGCGATCCTAATGGGGTCTCATGATAATACTTGAAGATCATAGGTACAAGAACCGCTGGAACAACAACCTTCATCATCTTATCATACCTCGAAGGGCAACATAGAACACCATTCCTCAGAACATAAGGGACAACATGTTCCCCAGAAGAAAGGGTTTCCATTATCGGAGCCAGCGTCGGATCTTCACGTTGGTATTTCTCGATATCCCTAAAGAGCATGGGGGCATCTGTTGGGATGGCATTAACCTTAGATAGTATGGACTCGGAAGGTGATGAACTGTCGACCGGTTCGTGGGTCTCGACGTCGTTAGAAAACATACGGCTGAGTCCATCAGCGACAATATTTTCGGTACCTCTGATATGTCTAACATCAAACTGGAAGGCAGAAATACGGATGGCCCAGCGGGCTATACGACCAGTACGACGCGGCCTACCTAAGACCCAGCTTAAGGCTTGATTATCTGTCTCCAGGTCGAATTTAACATGTTCCAGATAGAGACGGAACTTCTCTAAGGCGAATAAGACTACCAAACCTTCGAGCTCATAGATGGAATACTTGGCTTCTTGAGCCGACAATGTTCTAGACGCATAGGCGATGGGGCGCCTCCCTAGTTCAGTCTCTTGAAGAAGGACTGCAGCTACCGCTGACGACGACGCGTCGGTTTGGACGATGAATTTCTTCGAGAAATCAGGCATAGCAAGTACAGGGGCATTACAAAGTGCTAATTTAAGGTCTTCAAAAGCGGCTTGTTGAGAAGGTCCCCACTCGAATTTGATGCCTTTCCTACGAAGAAGGTTTAAGGGCGCCGCTCTATTAGCGAAGTTAGGAATAAACTTCCTGAAGAAATTCACCATACCAATGAACCTGGCGATACCTTTAATGTCCTTGGGAGGTTTAAAATCACGGATGGCCTGTGTTCTAGAATGATCGACTGCTACACCATCAGGTGACACTATATGCCCTAGGAAAGACATAGAGGGCTTAGCAAAGGCAACCTTGGACAACTTAACAGTTAACCCAGCCTTACGAAGGCGATCGAGAACCTCTCGCAGATGATCTAGATGTTCTTCAAAAGTCTCTGAAAATACGACGACATCATCCAAGTAGTGATATAAGTACTCAAATTTGATGTCGGAGAAGACCCTATCTAGTAGCCTAGTGAGTACAGCTGCTCCGGTGGGGAGCCCGAAAGGCACGCGGTTGTATTCGTATAAATTCCAGTCCGTGGCAAACGCTGTAAGATGTTTAGACTCTTCGGCAAGGGGAATTTGATTATAGGCCTGATTCAAGTCCAAGATAGTAAAGAACTTGGCCTTACGAAACCATGAAAAACAAGAATGAAGGTCGGGAAGGGGCACAGATTGTAACACCACCTTCCGATTGAGAGCCCTGTAATCAATGACAGGCCTGAAGCCTCCTTGGGGTTTCGGGACTAAAAAAATAGGCGAAGAATACGCTGACTTAGAGGGCCTAATAATACCGTCCTTCAACATCTGATCGATGATTTCTTTTAGAGCCTTCATTTTAGGTGGAGATAGCCTATAAGGTGGAAAACGGACAGGAATCGAATCCGTGACCTCAATTTTGTATTCAATAAGGTCAGTAACACCAAGAGTATCAGAGAACACCTCGGGAAACGACTGACACAATTTGCGAATACTATCAGCCTGCTCCTCAGGTAGATGTCTAAGGTCTAACAACATCTCATCCTGGGTAGGCGAAATAGAAGAACATGATGCAGAATTACACTTTAATAGAGGGATATTACAATTAGAGGCAAATTTGAAAGTGCAAGACCTACTCTGAAGATCGAGCACAAGACCAGTGTGAGAAATAAAATCCGCTCCCAATATAATGGGGCAAGACAAATGCTTGGCCACAAACAATTTAACTTTCCATGTGAATTGAAAAATACGAATTTTGACATATAAGGAACCGAGAATTTCTAATGGAGAGGAATTAGCCGCAACGTATTGGATCGCCGACAAACAATAGTTAGGAAGCTTGCAAACAGATTTCAATTTTGAATACCAATCAGCCGAAATAATAGAACAAACACTACCTGAATCTAAGAGAGCTGTTATAGGCTCGTTATTTAACTCAATTTTGAGAAAGGGGACCGGTGCGGGGGAATCCGCCGCAATCCTAAGACACTCTTTGGGACCTTCAAAAGATGAATTTGAAAATTGCTCGTTCCCTAAAGTTACAACCTGTTTACCCGGGGCTGAGTCTCGGGAAGATGGATTAGTCGACTCAGCCGAAGCCACTAGTCACTTTTTGTTATTGGCATAGGTGGAATTTGCACCAGAAGTTGAGCAGGAGGGGGTGCTATTCGAATTGGGACAATTCTTGGCGATATGTGAGAAAGCCCCACATTTAAAACAGCCTTGTGATGACCCGGCTCCATTCCTTGTTCCACTTGACTTGATCAGTGGACACTTGTTGCGCAGATGGTCAGGCGACCCGCAAGCATAACATTTACGGGGGGTGACTGGTCGGCGAGGTGGAGGCCGAGTATTACTAAACGAAGGAGGGGTTCTTTCGCCACACGCAAAGAATCGGCGTACCTAACTCCTTCCGCTGAGACGGCCAACGCTTCAAGTTCAGAGAAAGTTTGCGGGCACGCCGCGAAACACAAGTATGACCTATAAGATGGTGAAATACCTTCCACAATAGCTTGTACAATTTGATCCTCAGGGAAGTGAAGAGCAAACACCCTAGTATAAAACTTAATGCCTTGTATGAAATCAGCCAAGTTCTCATCCAATCGCTGTACATGATAATAGTACTTCTGAATCAGAGAAGACCTCGCGCGGGCGGGAATAAAATTTGCAAGCAAGTGTGCATGAAAATCTTCAATAGATGACTGTTCGGCTATTGCTCTTACTATTTTGTCAGAAAGAATAACAATTGCATAAGGATAGATAATTTGCAAAATTTGACATGGAGAAAGAGAAAACACAAGTGCATGATCCTGAAATTCAACCAGAAATCTTAAAAATGAAATTACTTCACTGGTGGTATTAACGGAAAACTTAGAGATACCTCTGAGCAACATTGCCAATGGATGAGGCAAGCTGCTAAACCCGGGTGACATAGTAGGTAAAGGTTTCAATGGCAAGGAAGTTAATTCAGAACGGATGTTACTCAATGATGCACGACGTTCAGATTCGTTGTCCAATGGGGCAGGGATAGTTTGAGCAGCAACGGTTATCCTATTCACTTCTCCCTTGGGAGGCGCTTCCTCACTACCTGCATTCACTGTGGTGGGTAGATCGCTTTTGGGAGGAACCTCCCCTGTTAACAATTGAGTGACGTTGCTAGATAATTCAGACATATTTTCAAGCAGCGTACTAGCTTCCTTCTTCTGAACGTCATTCAACTTTAGAGACAACAGATCGTTAACCCGATTCGAAAAATGATATAGCCTAGCTTGCACACGCTTAATTTGATTAGGAGAAGGATCATTTTCATCAAAAAAACTAACTACAGAAGCTAGCCCAGTAATATTCTCCGTGATCGTGGAAAGAGAGTCGTCAATTTCTTTCTCTCCCAAATTGGGGATGGAAATGGGCAAATCTAGGGACTCTCTAAGCTTGTTTGTGTCTACTGCAACCGTGCCTCCAGATTGTACATTTCTAATAGTCAATTCATAGATCAACTCCTCCTTGCGCAAATAGTTAAGATGGAGAACATCGCGAGGGCCGGGCATGGTGACAGAACAATTTTGAAAAACTCAAAAAATTCCAGCAACTGGGAAAATAGTTAGAGTTCGGAACAAACAATATTTAGCCGTCAAAAGGGGCTAAATTGAGACCCATTCAACCACGCTCTGCTACCACTTGTTACGGAGATATCCGTGGTAGTTATGCGTGAAAGAAGGTGCGGGCGTGAACGGGTCTCAAACTACGGAATCAAAGTTAATGTAAAATTTAACAAGGTTATATTTGCTTTTCAAAAACAAAGAAATAACAAGCATGGCAGGTACAAAGTAGCAAATCAAAAGGGTAGTTACAATATTTACAGAATTTGGGCTTCGCGCCCTGACTTTACACTGCTTGGGCAATCAGCTCAGTTTTACCCCAAACACAAGATTCAACAGAGGGGCAGAAAACCCCATTCATGCCTAGGAGCCCTTGCTCCAAATTACACTGAAAAGCCTCCACGAGGCGTACAACACTCAATTTTCAAAAGAGCCACTCGCTCTCAAATTTAAGCCTCTCCCAGGCCACACCAAACTCCACCTTCAAGTTGTCCTCAACGGACATAAACACAGGGGTAAAATACCCAATCTACTGAGGTCTATTAAATGAAAAGCAGGTTAATTAAATGACCTCTAAAATAACAATTTGAGAGGAGGCGAACTTGCACTCCTAATACACTTTGATTAAGACCTACTTGGCACTAGGCCGTTAATACAAGGGCTAATCCCATGCTAAAGAGGTGACTTAAGAAAAGAACAATTTGTTTTACGTTATCGAAGAATAGGTTGAGAAAAATAAGTTCACCTCAAAACAATAAGAGTGGGAGCTCGAGAGGGTTAGCACTCTCTATCCCAGTATGTAGCTTAAAAGAGAATAGAAGAAAAGATCGTTACATTTTAGGAAAAGGTTACATGGAGGAACGCTTCGCACCCGCCCCGAGAGTTAAACTGCTGAGCTAGCAAAGAAAGAATTTATTAATCGGCCATTACCTTATTGATGACCGCTGCCGAGGAAAGAGGCGCTTCCCGCCTCCTGCTATGTACTTTATACACTGAAAGATGGAACAGAAGTGGCCCGGAGACCCTAAAATCAGCAGTTTATATCCTCTCGCGGAAGGTTCTAGGCGTTAGGGGAATGAAAACACCCTCCCACAAACTTTTTATTGGCTCGGGTACAGAAACATATCCAAGTTGGGGGAAGATACATCGGATTGGTCGGAAATAACTCAAAGAAATTCAGGATTGGTTAAATGCAAAACAAGGGGAAAGAGAGGGGTATACAGCCAACTTAAACAATAACTAAAAAAAATTTAGCAAAGAACAAACATTTGAAATAAAAATTTCTCCAACAAAATAGTTCTTTGACTCCGCACTAGGTTGCACTATTGTTGATCTTCAGTAGTGTCCTCTAGAAGAGAAAGTTCACACTGCTTACTTCAAGCGAAACAAAACCACATCAAAAATGACACAGTTCAAAAACTCAAAATTTTCCACGTGGTGACATCTTCTGAGAAAGTAGAGAATTAATAGCGTAGATAAAGTTCAGACTTCCTCCAGCAGAGGAGTTTCAACTGGCGCACATTTTAAATTAGCGGAGTGGAGGTGTACCGCCCGGTACAAAAATATTGGCATTTCTAATATAAACGTAGGCCTATTCCTTTGACGGCAAGACCTAGTTTTTACAGTGCACTATGTATTCTGGTGTAGCTTAGAACACATTTGTTACTTTCAATGACCTGTCTCAGTCTCATTCTTGCTTTGAGAACATGAAAGTGAAGCTAGGAATGCTATTACTTATGCAGCCAGTCCCTATTATGAATGGTGTGAAAATTTTGCTCTTATGGTGCAGATATTTCAGTGGGCTTGGCAGACTGAGATGCAATAGCAACTTCTGTATCTGTGAGGAAAGCAACGGGAAAGTACCTCATTTCTCATTTCCCTAGTACGCCTCTTCAGTGATTCCTGTGCCTCCTAACGGCTGATGGCGGAGCTGTTTAGGTCCAAATCAGCCTCCAGGCTGAGCACTCAATATACATTATATAAACGTGCATTTTAGTCATACCTCTCCTTAACATAAACGAAAAAGTGAAATGGCGTATGGGTCTTAGTGCCGGGATTATTCGAGAACAAGTTCGGCTTGCCAGGTGCAGGTCTGTTGAATTGACACCAGTAGGCGACCTGAATGTCGTGATGAGGCTGAAATGGTAGTGAAGACGACACATACACCCAGCCCCCGTGCCAGCGAAATTAACCAACTATAGTTAAAATACCCAACCTTGCCGGGAATCGATTCGGGACCCCTGTAACCAAAGACCAGCACGATAATCATTTATTCATGGAGCCGGACGACGTAACCGAAGAATCGGCTGGATTCCTGTTCCGCAATACTCAGTTTGTCAATCTGTGGACAGTGTACGTAAAAATGGTAGGCGTGCTGCGATGTTCTGATGTCTAAATTGATCATCCCACCGAACTGCATTGTAATCGATGCCTTCGATGCACCATGTTGTATGGAAAACTCTTGCAACAAATTACTATTTTCAAGTAAGTAAAATTGCAATCAGTGTTTTCCAAACAAAAGAGTTCCCTTGTGAGTAGCTCAGATGGTAGAGCACTAGTTTTTCGATCTCAGGTTGATGAGTTCGGCTCTGGTTCAGTCCGAAGGTGCTCAAATACGCCAACCTCGTATCAGCAGATTTACTGACACATAAGGGAGCTAATGCGTGACAAAATTTCGGCATGTCTGTGTCTACGAAAACCGAGAAATCAGTTAGTGAGACATAAAACCAATATTGGAGTGATTAGCTGCCACTACCGGAGGCCTGGGTTCGATTCTCAGCTCTGCCACAACATTTGAAATACGAGGACTGGAACTGGGTAACTCAGACTCGGGAGGTCAAATGAGTAGACAGGGGTTTCGATTCGCACCTCAGCCATCCTCGAAGTGGTTTTCCCGTGGTTACCTACTTCTGATCCAGGCAAATGCTGAGATGGTACCTAACTTAAGCCCACGGTCGCTTCCTGCTCTCTTCCTTGTCTATCCTTTCCGTTCACCTATCCCCCGACAAGGAACCTGGTGAGGCAACCTGGGCGAAGTACTGGTTCTCCTTCCCAATTGTACTGCCCAACCCAAAGTCTCACGTTCCAGGATACTGCCCTTGATGTGGTAGAGGTGGGATTCCACGCTGTGTCCGAGGGAGAAACCAACCCCAGTGGGTAAGCGAATTAATTAAGAAAGAAAGAAAGAAAGAAAGAAAGAAAGAAAGAAAGAAAGAAAGAAAGAAAGAAAGAAAGAAAGAAAGGAAACCAAACCAATATTAATTTTACTTAACATAATTATATATTGCGTATATTCGACTGTGTTATAAATATTATGTTATTGTTGGAGTCATCAGTTCATGGACTGGTTTCATGCAGCTCTCCGTGCCAACCTATCATATGCTAACTTTTTCAATTCTGCATAACTGCTGCATCCTACATCTGCTCTAATCTGCTTGTCATGTTTATACCGTGGTCTACCCCTACCGTTCTTACCCCGTACACTTCCTTCAAAAAGCAACTGTACAAGTCCTGGGTGTCTTATGTGTGTCCTATCACTCTGTCTCTTCTTCTCGTGAAATTTAGTCTCAACGATCACCTCTCACCAATTCGATTCAGTATCTCTTCATTCGTGATTTGATCTATCCATCTAACCTTCAGCATTCTTCTGTAACATCACATTTCAAAACCTTCTATTCTCTCCCTTTCTGAGTGTGTTATCGTCCACATGCCACGCTCCAAACGAAAACACTTTTCTAATTTTCTAATTCCTCTATCAATATTCGAAGTGAGCAAATTTCTTTTCGTAAGAAAACCCTTCCTTGCTCGTGATAGTATGCATTTTATGTCCTCCTTATTCCTGCCATCGTTAGTTATTTTAATACTCAAGTAACGGAATTCATTCACTTCCTTTAAGACTTAATTTCCTAATTTAATATTTCCTGCATCACCTGACTTTGTACGACTGCACTCCATTACATTTGTTTAGGATTTATTTTCATCTTGTACTCACCAACCAAGACTCCGTCCATACCATTCAGAAACTTCTCCAGATCTTCTGCAGTCTCAAATAAAATGACAATATCATCGGAAAATCTCAGGGTTTTTATTTCCTCTCCTTGGATTGTGATTCCCTTTCCAAATAATTCTTTGATTTCCTTGACTGTATGTTCTATATAAACATTGAAAGGAAGGGGGAACAAACTGCAGTCTTGCTTCACCCTTTCTGGGTCACAGCTTCTTTTTCATAGCCCTCGATTCTTATCACTGCAGGCTGATTTTTATATAGATTGTAGCTAATTTTTCTTTCTCGGTACCTGATCCCAATCACCTCCAGAATCTCAAATAGCTTGGGCCAATGAACATTATCAAATGATTTTTCTGGATCTACGAACGCCATGTATGTGAGCGTGCCCTTCTTAATTCGATCCTACAAGATCAGACGTAAAATCAGGATTGCTTCACGTGTTTCTACATTTCTTCTGAAGCCAAATTGATCTTCTCCCAACTCAGATTCAAATTGTCTTTCCATTCTTCTGTAAATAATACATGTTAGAATTTTGCAGGCGTGAGATACTAAACTAATGGTGCGGTAGTTTTCACACTTGTCAGCACCGGCTTTCTTGGGAATAGGCATATCAACATTCTGCCGAAAATCGGATGGCACTAATCTTATCTGATACATGTTGCACTCTAAATGGAATAATTTCGCCCTGATGCTGGTTTCCCCTAAAGCAGTCAATAATTCAGAGGGAATGCCATAAATTCTAGGTGATTTGCTCCTATTAAGGTCTCTCAGAGCTCTGTCGAATTCTGACCTCAAAATTGGGTCACCAATTTCATCAGTAACAACATCTTCATGTTCCATAACCATGTTATCAACGTCCTTACCTTGATACAACTCTTGGATACGTCCCTGCTATTTGTATGCCTTGTCTTCATTCCATAGAAGTGGTTTTTCATCTGAGCTCTTAATATTCATACACCTAGTTTTCCTTTCTCTAAAGGTTCCCTTGATTTTCCTGTATGCAGCATCTAACTTTCCTAGGACCATAATGATATCAACATCCTTGCACTTCTCCTTCAGCCATTCTTTCTTAGCTGCCCTGCACTTCCTATCCATTTCATTCTTTAATCGCTTGTATTCTTTTCTGCCCTCTTCATATTTTGCATTTTTGTATTTTCTTCGTTCATCGATCAGGTCTAGTATCTCTCGAGTTATCCATTGATTCTTGGCTGACCATTCCGTTCTTCCTTACATCTCTCCAGCAGCCCTATGGACCTCATTCTTCATGACTGTCCATTCTTCTTCAACTGTGTTTCGTTCAGCCTTTCCATTTAGTCCTTGTGCAACATGTTCCTTGAAACAATCCTTGACACTCTTTTCTTTCAAATTGTCTAGATCCCACCTCACTGGATTCCTTCCTTTCTTCAATTTCTTCAGCTTCAAATGGCATTTCATGACCAACAAGTTGTGATCAGAGTCCATGTATGCTCCTGGGAATGTTCTGCAATCCAACACCTGGTTTCTGAATCTCTGCCTAATCATAATGCAGTCTATTTTACACCTTCCAGTGTCTCCAGGTCTCGTCCATGTGTACAGCCGTCGTTTGTAGTGTTTGAACCAAGTATTAGCAGGGACTAAATTGTGATTGGTGCAGAATTCAACCAACCGAGTTCTTCTTTCGTTCCTTTGTCCCAATCCGAATTTTCCTACTGCCTTACCTTCTCTTCCTTGGCCTACCACTGCATTCCAATCTCCCATCACAATTAGATTCTCGCCACCTTTTACATACTATATTAAATCTTCTATATCTTCATATATTCTTTCGATTTCCTCATCATTCGCTGAACTAGTAGGCATATAGACCACTATTGTAGTGGCCATTGGTTTGATGTCTATCTTGACAACAGTAATCCTTTCATTATACTGGTCGTCGTGGCTTAGCCGCTGCCCTGTTTTCTTATTAATTATTAAACCAACTCCTGCATTTCTCCTGTTTGATTTTGTGTTGATACCAACTCCTGCATTTCTCCTGTTTGATTTTGTGTTGATAATTCTGTAGTCGCTTGACCAAACTCCTGCTCTTCTTGCCAACGTACTTATACCAACTACATCTAACTTTAATCTATTCATCACCCTTTTCAGATTCTCTAACCTACCACAACGATTCAACCTTCTAACATTCCGAGCTCCGACTCGCAAAATGTTAGTATCCATCTTCTGATGATCGTCCCCTCACGTGTAGTCCCCACCCGGACATCCGAATGGGGCTACTTTACCTCCGGAATATTTTACCCGTGAGGAAGCCACAACCAGTACATCATTCATACAGAGAGAGCTGCATGTCCTCGTGAGTTAGTTACGGCTTTAGTTTCCCGTTGCTTTCAGCAGTATCAACAGAGCTAAGCCATGTTGAGTATGATTACGAGGCCATATCAATCAATAATCTAGACTGCCGCCCTTGTAACGTCCGAAAGGCTGCTACCCCCCTTTTCATTGAACCATTCGTTAGTCCGATCTGTCGGGTAATCCTATCCATGATATCGTTTACGTATGGTAGAAAGATCACCTTCACAGGAGGAGAATCACGAGGCAATGCGTCTTTCGGCTTAGGACATAGTACCTCGTCAAAATGTTTCATTGAATAGCCATTGCTCACAGATATTTTGGTTAGGAACTGAAGTTCACCCCTCACACAATCACTTGCTCGGCTGATAAGATTTTTGATCAACAGCACGATTTTGACAAGGATGGTAATGAGAGCGCCCATGAAGACATATATTCGTATGGGTTGGTTTTCGGTGAACCCAGTGACTTAAACTTCCATCAGATTTACTCGAATTTAAAATATTCAAGAACGCCAAACATCCTGCACGTTTAGTCCCCTTGAATGTAAGCTGTCCAAGTGATCCAAAAATGTGTATAATACTCATTCACCATGGGGCCATATAACTAATATGTCATCAACATAGCCGGGCTGGGTTGAGGCGTTGCCCTCTTGACCCCAACTGTGCAGGTTCGAACCTGGCTTAGTCCGGCGGTATTTGAAGGTGTTCAAATACGTCAGTCTAAATTTCGGCACCTCGGCGGCTCCCAAGACCGTAAAAGTAGTTAGTGGGATATAAAGCCAATAGCATTATTGTTATTATGATTACTATTGCTACTCTTATTATTTTTATTACCATCAACGTAGCTCATCAGATAGAAGGCTTGAGTGAGCAAGACTGAAGACAGCGCTCATCAAAATCCTGCGTGTAAATATTAACCATGGCTGATGCCAATGGCGATCCTATGACAACACCATCCAATTGTTCATATATTGTTGCTATCCAACATGAACACGATGTCCTTGATTTGAACCCTAGTGAACTAAAAATCAAAATTGACTTGAATATCATCAGGGAGGACGTATTAATAATAATAATAATAATAATAATAATAAAAATAATAATAATAATAATAATAATAATATTGTTACACCTTTCAAGTACTAGCAGCCATAGAAAATACCGAAGTGCCGTACTCTTGGCCTGAAAGCATTTCCTTTCTTTTGACGCGTGTATCTGACATTTACTACAGGTACAAATGCCAATCGACTTCGCTGGAATTCCATTTATATTCTTCAAACACCGGAGGCAAATGCCCAACCAAACATTTATCTAGCCGCCTTACCGTAGTTAAAGTGTGCTTTTGCCGGGCTGAGTGGCTCAGATGGTTGAGGCGCTGGCCTTCTGACCCCAACTTGGCAGGTTAGATCCTGGCTCAGTCCGGTGGTATTTGAAGGTGCTCAAATACGTCAGCCTCGTGTCGGTAGATTTACTTGCACGTAAAAGAACTCCTGCGGGACAAAATTCCGGCACCTCGGCGTCCTCGAAAACCGTAAGAGTAGTTAGTGGGACGTAAAGCAAATAACATTATTATAAAGTGTGTAGCGGACCTGTAGGACCCCAAGGACATGTTTATCTCTCGTAATAAGATCAGTTCTTATTACCGTACTAAAAAAAAAAAACGGGAACTCCTCAATATTTCGTAAAGGAGACAAATCTTAGTCATTAAAGAGAAACATTAGTGAAGCAGTTACCTGGTCAATTTAGGTAGCATGAGATTAGCTAACTTCAAAACAAAAGCTCGCACTCGACTGTAGTTATCGGGGCAGCCCTCCTTTGTTTACGATCACGCGACAAATGTAGGCTGACTTGTTTTAATTGGAGAGCAACATTATAAACCTCTCAGTGTCGTGACTAGAACCACGTCATTATTAGCATGGACTCTTCAAATGAGAAATTTGCCATGACCATCCTCTTTAAAGTGAAGACAAGGATAACCGAGAGCAATTCCTTCCATTTCTTTTAGGGTTTCTTGCAACTGGCGCGCTGCATCTCACAGAACAATCATTTGTCATTACGTGACCGGTAGTCAGGGAGTGTGATTGGTTTCCGCTCGTAGCCACGTCGGAAATGTTAGTGCGCGCGAAAAGTAAGCGTGACCCCATGGCTGCAGATTCCGGTCCCCTTCGCCCGGGCCCAAACAAATGAGCAGCGCGCCGCGTCTCAGCTCACGCGAGCTAGGGACGGACGGGACGCTCATTACCACGCGTGTAATGGAGATGTGTCTGCAGATAGCGTCATTATCACCGCTGCGCCATCTTGATTGCTGCTACATTACTAACTTCTTCTAACGGAACTACAGCTACATAAGGGGAAATCACAACTAATGATTATTATCGAAGCTAGACCTTCTAGAACATCATTGCTTTATGCAAATGATTATAAGCCAGCAATATTAGGTAACAAACACCTTTATTCGTAATGAAGTCACTAAGCGCGATAACCATATAGAAATATTTCAACGCTCTGACATTTCCAATTTCTCTTTCTCTATTCTTGTTTGACTATAAGTACGCAAAAGGACGTGGCATTTTTTGTAGCTTATCGTAATAATGGATGGCTTTTTTGAACGAGTACGGAGCCATTTAAGAAGTGACTGTTGAAAATGTATAGGCTACCTGCATGTAGTTACAGAGTCAGACACGGGAAACATTTATTGAACATGTAAGAGGAACCGTTGAGGATTATGACCTGATTCTGTCACGGTGGCAGTTAGATTATGTAATAAAATATTGATAATAATATATTCCAAGAATTAGGTAAGCGACTGGGGATTTAAGTGGCATGAATCTCTTGTAGTTGTTGTTGCTGCTATTTTATACCTTCATATTTTCTGAATGTTCACATCATACACGATAGTTTGATTGGTTGATTATTGATTTTTGCTCTTGATCATATTTAAGTATCTTAGCTTGATGCTCCTTTCAAACCTAATTCAAGGAAATTAAAAAAAGACATACTTCTCTAAGGGCCTGTACTACGACAGCCAGATAAAAGTGCGGTATAAATTTATTTGCCAGTTTGGACATTTATCTGGAAGTTCGGTTGACACCGCGTACTACGACTTTCGTTTATGTGCAATCTGGGAAAATATTCTCGAGTATAGCTATGCCGAAGTTGGAGAGGCTGTTAACGCTCTTATCTGGGACTTAGCTCTCATCGGGGACGCTACCGCAAAGAATCAAGATGGCTACTCATGAAGATTAATCTACATCTGCATGATGCTGTGCGAAATTAAGTTGTTACAATGTAATTTATGTATATATTTATGAAGTATGTCATGCTTCCTGTCCAGATATCACAGAATTCTAAAAGATTTCCCAAGCTAGAAAGTTGTTGCTACTGAGTATATGAGTAGTACACACGCGGTTCACCGCAAGCTTCATGGGTAGCCGTGGTCGTTAGGGCAGCAAAGTTTGCTAATAAGCAGTTTTTCGTGGGTTCGAGTCCCAATAGTCTAACGTTTTTTTACCTTGTAAATTGTAGTCGGTTGGGTACTAGAGGTGATAGCACACATTTCCTAATCATTAAAATACGTGTCAAAAAGTGTGGGTTCTATTCCAAATCTATCCGCGACGCACATATGGAGTAAAGGTATACGACGTTGTTCATGGCGATTCGTCGGTCGAATGAGGATGTTAAGGAGGTTATATTTCTTTTACTTCATAACAACTTGCTACAAAAGTATTTACGCTAAAGTGAGATAAATGCTTGCCAGTTACTATTCCCACGTTGTATTGAAAAGAAAGAAACTAACTACTTATTCAGTGAGCAAACAATTTCTGAATTAATAATAAAATTAATGATCCCACGCTGCATCAATGGCATTAATTACGAATTTAAACTTTACTTTCGACGTAACGCGCAACCTCGTAAATAGTACTAGACAAAAAAAGATACATAACCTGAATCTTAACTTTTGCGTCCAGGTTACATTTATTTCCTATAACAGTTTCAGTTTCGTTATACAGTTAATTAATTTTAACATTTCTTCGTATGTGTATATTTCAGCCCTAATTCTGTTTTTGACCTGGACTTCCACATTATAGCTTAATAAAAGTCTGATATTGGACTATAGTAATACAATTTCAAAAGGAATAGAGCTAAACAAGCGAAAACACCAGGGAACACGTGTACCACCGCGCTAAATTTCACTATATTTTCAGTAACCTTATTACCAACCCAATAAAAATGTTACTACATCTTCCGCATTACAATACCGTAGTTAAAATCCGTTGGTAGTACGCAATAAAATATTTAACTTCTAGTTTGCAAAACTGCAGCCTACGTATCTGGCTGTTTATCTGACAGTCGTAGTACAGGCCCTAAAAGTTATAATGTAAACCTGTACAGTAAGAGTGAATATTTTAAAAATATTTAAGTTATGGTTGAATTCTTCGATCTCTGACGTTTTAATTTCGGGGCTTGCGATTTGGAGGTTATTGCTTCCATATACTTACATCCGTCCCTTAACTCTACACATCGATGCTGTGCCTGCGAAATTTTGCTATGTAGGACATTATTGGAGAAATACTGACCCGCTGCGCCATCTTGATTGCTGCTACATTACTAACTTCTTCTAACGGAACTACAGATACATAACGGGAAATCACAACTGATGATTATTATCGAAGCTAGACCTTCTAAAACAGCATTGCTTTATGCAACACAATCCAGAACGAGAATTATGTAGTGTAAACCGGACAACATTGAACTTTGGTTGACAGAAACTTACCGGACAGAGCTGTTAGCTATAACGTTTCACGTAACAGTTTGTGCAGACGCAATAACGGTATGAGTCTACGGTGTATTGGTCTACCAACTCTATAATGAACTAGGTTGAAGGAAATGACAGTGGCCTTGGATGGGATAACAGCTCTTCGAAAACATCAGAAACAGCATTTCAAGGAACGCTGTTCGTGAAACTTGAACAATGTGCCTTCTGAGTCTATATCTGATTTCCATTTAATATCATAAGCAAATTCTTTCCAACCTTACCATTTCAAGTTACTATTGTAATAAATCGAATAAAATCAAAATGCATTTATTATTATTTTAAGAAAACATTCGGAATTATTTCAAGGAAGTCTATACATAAATTCTGAACTATGTGCCTTCTTATTCTGTAGCTAATTTTGATGTTACTTCGTAACCAATTTCTTCTTAATGTTGCCATTTCAAATGAGTAAAATTCTGTGACATGAAAATTTAAATTCTTATTTAAGAAATTACTTTGTAAATCATTCATAATGTATAATCACCTCTATACAGTAGTGCCTCTAAGTAATATGTTCTATGTTGCGAAGTAGGGCAATGTGTGGGATAGAAAATACAGTATTTCCAAGACTAATATCGATAGGGAAGGAACCTGGAATGGATGCCAGATACATCTGCATTTCAAAATGATAAACCTTACAGCTTTCAGTCCGCAAGCCTCTGACAACTCAAGACCTCCCTGGAATGAGGAAGTAACCTCCCATTTTTGAAAAATGAGATTTTAGTGGTAATAGGGTGTATCATCATCACGCGTCTATGCTGTGGTGCCATCTTATGTCTTACATTTCAACGTCAAGATGGCTTATATCCAGCAGAAATTTGTCCTCCATGGTGTAAGGATGGAACATCAGTCGAGATGGTGGGAGTACTTGTGTTTGTTCATCACCAGGTGTAACCTAAGAGATCATTTAAATAAAGGCCAGAGACGAAATCACATCTATATTTTGAAATATTTCCTTGGAATTTTTATTATTATTGTTGTAATTTTTTATTTCACTAATGTTGTTTACTATCATTTGTGTTGTTTGACGATGGTTGCCTAGTTGTACTTACTCTTGAAACAATAATCATCACTACCACCACCTATCATTTGTGTTCCAAGTGCATGTAGAAAATTTTTCTTCTGTCATATACACATGTAAGACATACTTGCAGATTATTTTCCATTGCATAACTTCCAATTCATACATTATTCCTAAAACCTTAAGTTATAACAATAAAATAATGTTTTCAATAGATGAACGCATTTGTATACTTGCATACGCAATTAGTTCAAGCACTGTATACCATGAAATAAACCCCTGAAAATTTTCCTCTCTCCTGAAAAATTATTGACTTGTTGGCTACATCCTTATTCTGGGGAGGTAAATTAACTAAGTGCCTGCTCTATTTTCAATTCGTTCTGTGGCCTCGTTGAGTTCCACACACCTTGAATCTTTAAGGAAATGAATTTAACAACCGTTCCTTGGTCTGATTTTACCTCTCTTAGTTTACCCTCGGTAGTTGAAGCGATTTTTATCCTAGTTAACTCCTCCTCCTCATATGTTTCACTTCACCCTATCACCGAGAAAAGTTTACTTGCACATGTAGCCTATATATCCATTGACTTCATTTCCAAATTAGCCTTTGTGTTCTCATTCAAATGAACCTCCTGCAGTTATTATTCTCACCAGTTCTACGAGCAATTATTCTCACTAGCTTCATATCTGTTACTTCCATCCTATATTCTGAGTTCACCCAGATTTTTCGCTTCAACCAAGTCGGGCACTTCTATCTTGCAGAATACCGTTGATTACAACTACGAGTTCACCGCATTGGTCTTGTTACACCTTTATTAGATTTCTAGACTACCATCCTGGGAGAATACGCATCCTAAGTACTGGAAATATTCCACTAGTTCCAGTTTCGTATTTTTATTTTTATTTTATTTTTTACAGTCTGCCTTACGTCGCACCGACACAGATAGGTCTTATGACGATGATGGGATAGAAAATTGCTAGGAGTGGGAAGGAAGCGATAGTGGTCATAATTGAGGTGCAGCCCCAGCCAGCATTTGCCTGGGGTGAAAATGGGAAACCACAGAAAACCATCTTCAGGACTGCCAACAGCGGGGTTCAAACCCACTATCTCCGAAATGCAAGTTTTGTATTTCCAATCTGACATTGAGTCCTCCAAGTTCACTTACCAAAATGCATTACTTTAGTCTCTGAAATGCTAATGTTCACATCATACTCTAAAGCTCTACGATATTAGAAAGTAGGCTTTCAACCTAGTCTGTCAATAAGACCAAGTCGTAAGGTTAGACCAAAATGTTTACCTCATCTGAGTCTTTCCATTCTACACCTTTCAGTTCTTAATTCATACAAATAATGAACAAAACAGTTGAAAGATTACAGTCTTGTCAAACCTCTCGAACTACTGCGCTTTGAAGGAAGAACTGATTTTACCATCATTTCCACTGTGGCCTGATTGTGAACGTAAATAAGAAAAAAAAGAGAACGAAACAAACATGAAACTCACAGCTCCACAGCCCTGATGAGCCTTCATTTACCGATGCTGCTCAGGCTGAGGTGACGCGTGGTCAGCGTGACGAATTTTCTTGGCCATTATTCTGGGCTTTCTAAGCCGCGGCCTCTATCTTACGTTCAGGTAACAACTGAGTTGTTCTCACGTAGGCGGAATGGACCTCCAACCAGACCCCAGATCCAGGTAAAATTCGCTGACCTGGCGAGAATCGAGCACGGGGTCTCCGAGCAAGAAGAAGACTCACAACACCTAGACCGCAATGCCAATCTCGTCAATGCACATGCCTTTGATACATGTATGTACGAGGCTATGATTCTTTTTTTCGAAATTTACATAGTCCTATGTAAAGTTTCTTCTTCAATCGTTATTTATATGACTGACGATCCCGTCACTACAACCACCATCTCCACATACGTTACCCCACAAACTTCATATACTCTGCACATGGGACTATCGACGGCGTTACAAGCGTTTGAAGCGAAAAGGTAACACCGAGAAGAAATCTTCCTTCTTAAGACGGTCCTAGACTTAAATTTCTATTCTCATCGTCGACCTCTTATAGGAAGCACGGACGGCTGTGCTACTACAGTGGACAGAGCAATAAATTGTACGGTATCCTCTTGCTATTTGTCGTGAGTGATACATAGCCAGTACACATCTGTGTGTGCACACATACACTGAATCCTACAGTCCATTGCTGCGCTGCGACGCACCACGCCGGCCGCTGTGAAAAATGGCCTCACCTCCATCATATTTGGCAAATGGTAACGCTGTTTAATTATGGCTACTACACAATGGCGAGCTATATATCTGGCGACATTTCCACTCGCTGTGCGGGGTGTGGGACTCGTTGGCTGGGGGTGATGGAGTACAGAGAAATAAAAACACAGCCTCACGCACACATACGCATACATACCCACACACAATTGCTTTCGCATGAACAGTACAAAAATGAACTCTGCTTTATTAATAAGTAATATACGATAGCCCGCTTGTTCTGGTACATTTCTAAAAGCCTGCTACTAACCTGATAAGGACACACGTAACCGTTCATTTATGTAGAGATAGATTTATCCTAATGGTACATCAACTGAAAAGGAATAATTTGAATCTCTAATTTTTAGTTCGAGAACTAAATGGTTGATAAGTTGTGTGCCAATAAATACAATCCTTGAACTTGCCTCAAAATACAAGAGAGATTAAAAATACTAAACCAAACCAAACCAAACCAAACCAAACCCCATGGCACTACAGCCCTTGAAGGGCCTTGGCCTACCAAGCGACCGCTGCTCAGCCCAAAGGCCTGCAGATTACGAGGTATTGTGTGGTCAGCACAACGAATCCTCTCGGCCGTTATTCTTGGCGATTAAAAATACTAGCCCGCGAAAATATATCTATAAAATCAAAGGTACGTTTGGTTGATCGTTACACAAATGTACACGCCTCCACTAATGAAAATGAAAATGTAGACTAAGGTGCATGAAGCAGTCGGACGGGTCTTAGAGGTAGTTTATATTGTCAATTTCAAATTTGAAATCTATGTTGTAAAGGGGCAAAAAAAAAAAAAAAAAAATAGGCTAAGTATGGAAGTTATCGTACAAGGTCCAGACACGGATTTTCTTTCTTCTTCTTCTTCTTCTTCTTCTTCTTTTTCTGTTTAACTTCCAGGGTCGCTTTTTACCTCGGACTCAGCGAGGGATCCCACATCTACCGCCTCAAGGGCAGTGTCCTGGAGCTTCAGATTCTGGGTCGAGATACAACTGGGGAGGATGACCAGTACCTCGCCCAAGCGGCCTCACCTGCTATGCTGAACAGGGGCCTTGCGGGGGGATGGGAAGATTGGAAGGGATAGAAAAGGAAGAGGGAAGGAAGCGGCCGTGGCCTTAAGTTAGGTACCATCCCGGCATTTGCTTAGAGGAGAAGTGAGAAACCACGGAAAACCACTTCCAGGATGGCTGAGGTGGGAATCGAACCCACCTCTACTAAGTTGACCTCCAGAGGCTGAGTTGACCCCGTTCCAGCCCTCGTACCACTTTTCAAGTTCCAAATTCCGTGGCAGAGCCGGGAATGAAACCCGGGCCTCCGGGGGTGGCAGCTAATCACAATAACCACTACACAACAGAGGAGGACTTTTACTTTCATTTTTCTTTTTTTACAATTTTGCTTTAGTCCTAGGAGTGGGAAGGAAGTGGCCGTGTCCTTACTTAAGGTACAGCCCCTGAATTTGCCTGTTTAAAAATAGGAAACCGCGGAAAACCATTTTCAGGGCTGCCGATGGTGGGGTTTGAACCCACTATCACCAGAAAGCAAGCTCACAGTTGCGCGCCCCTAACCGCGCGGCAACTCCCCCGGTATGGCTCATTTACTCCCATCACTGCGAGAAACAATAGTCCATAGCTCCCAGCCAGACTCTAAATACAGCATTTTAAGGCCCTAAAATCAATCATTTCCGAGATATTCCCAAAAAACTCTCCGCTCTTGGAAACTGGTCAGGGAATGGCCAGGCGTAACCATGGTAAAGTCAGCTCAAGATGTCCCATTCAACTTGTACTCTGGCTCTTTAAGAGGAAGTGCCCAAAAATGGCGGGGATAATTTAAAAATATGTGTATTTTGCGATACCAGCACTCGAAGTACTAAAAAACGCTTCTTTATGTCCTCAAGACCTGCTGTGATAGCTTACTTTACAGCAGAAATTTGCTCTAGGATACAATCTAGCAACTCTCTAGAACCTCATTTACATGAACGAGTATGGAATGATTAGTTGCTTCAATCGTAAGTGCCATAGTTTTGCGTTTTTCTTCGCTTCTTAGTTCTAAAACGATGACTTTATTACGTATTTCCTTGACTCTGTTATTCCAACCTGTGGAGACTTCGTTTAAGTCGTAGATTGCAGTAATTGGAAAATGTGCTCGGAATCTTTCACCTCGACATCATGAGGAGAAATTATAACTACATGTTTAGAGAAACTGTCGTTGGTTTATAAGATTGTACTACATCAGTGTAGCGAAACTTTCATGATGATAGTAAACAGGGCTCGAGGACAATCGCTGAAAGTAACAAGGATTATTTTAGAAACTCTGGGTTCCTCTCGTGGTAAATTGTATACACCTTGCTCCAGAGTTGGAACTCCCATGCATTTATACATTTTCACTCCTAATAGTGTGGCATCTAATAATGTTTACCATACTGCACTGGATTAATTACGCAATTAGAAAAGATGTACAAAGTGAACGAATCTGTATATCAATAATTCGCAATAAGTTCAAAAGGTTACCAAACTGCAGAAAAACAAATGTAATTCATTTTCTACTTGCGATGTATTTCAAGTATTTGTTGACATAGTATTACATTCTATTATCGTAACAATTCAGGTGTATTATACAATTACCTCAACATTTTTCAAGTAACTTCGTGGGGACATCAATGAATAACATGGTGCAATGCGGGTGTAGGCCTCGGTAGCTGCTAGTTTTATATAATAAGAACAATCACAGGAACATGAACATTAATTTGTATGGATGCTTAATAATTTCGTGTGGCTATTTCGAGCCGAGTGCAGCCCTTGTAAGGCAGACCCTCCGATGAGGGTGGGTGGCATCTGCCATGTGTAGGTAACTGCGTGTAATTGTGGTGGAGGATAGTGTTATGTGTTGCAGGGATGTTGGGGACAACACAGACACCCAGCTCCCGGGCCACTGGAATTAACCAATGAAGGTTAAAATCCCCGACCCGGCCGGGAATCGAACCCGGGACCCTCTGAACCGAAGGCCAGTACGAGTCGGACGTATGGATGCTTTCACTGAAGATTATTATTTCGGGTTCATGCTGTATGAAACATGTCAAACTGGACAGAAAAACTGCATTCCACAAAGACTTCACAGAGCAGGTTACAGTGGAACTTGAAGATTCACAAAAACATATTAGAGGCAGTTTGAAGGGAAAATTTACATACCACGAAGACTTTACGGTGTAGTGAAAAGGAACTACCCACGTTCCACGAAGACTTCGCAAAGCATTCTCAAGGAAACTTCACGTTTTACGAAACTTTGCAGTGCAGTTTGCAAGGAATTTGTACGTTTCACGTGGACTTTGCGAAACAGTTTGCAATGAATCGTTAGGTTACACGAGGACTTTACGGAGCAGTCTGTAGGGAAACTTTGTGTTCCACGTTGACTTTAAGGAGCAGTTCGAAAAGAAACTTTACATTTCGCGTAGACTTTGCTGAACAGTTTAAAACAAAGCATTAAAATGTGTGAAGAATTTACTGAGCAGTTTGTAACGAAACTTCGTGTTCCATGTAGACTTTGTGGAGCAGTTTTCAGAGAAACTTCACGTTCCACGTAGGCTTATAGCTTGCGGTGTAGTTTTCAGATAAATCCTACAACTTACTGACTTTGTGGAGCAGTTTACGAGGAAAGTAAACGTTTCAAGTGTACTTCGTGGAACTGTTTTCAGGGAAACTTTACGCTTCACGTACAACTAGCGAAGCAGTTCTCGGGGAAAGCGAACGTTCTTCTTTGCCTTTGCGGAGCAGTTTTCAGAGTAATTTCACATTTCACTTAGTCTTTACGGAGCAGTTTTAAGGGAAATTGTACGTTGCCCGTAAACTTCGCGGAGCAAATTGTAGGGATACCTGACTTTTCATGAAGAATTTGTAGAGCAGTTTGTTGATAAACTTCAAGGAAGACTTAACGGAGCCGTTCGTAGGGGAAACTTAATGTTGCACGAAGACTTTACGGAGGAGTTTGTAAGAAAACTTCATGTTCCACGAAAACTTTAAGGAGCAGTTTGTGGGGATATTTATGTTCCACGCACACTTCAAGGAGTTGTTTGTATAAAGAAGTGCATGCTCACGTTAATTTTTCATAGCCTCATTCCAAACGGCTTAAATACAATGTAATAATATGCCTATAAATCAGCATTGCATTTATCCACAAGTCCGAAGCTCCATAGTTAGCATTTTGATCGGCAAATATTAACAAATTTAATGCCTCAGCGAAATTAATTACATTTATTAACAAACTCTTAGCATGCACTGTCAATACGATACTGAAGACATCGGCTTCAATCCTGTGGACGCCCAATGCAGAGTTTGTTTGTTTGTCCATCCCTTGTCCCGTTTCTCTAAGGAGTCGGGTATGAGGTGAGATGAATCTGTCGTGGCGGGTTTTTATGTCCGGATGCCCTTCCTGACGTCAACCTCATCAGGGGAGTTAATCCAGTGAAATGAATGACGAGATATATGATAGTATTAAGGGATAGGGTGAACCCTGGTACCGGCACATAGCGTGCTCCTGTCAAATAGCACCAAGGGGTCTGCTCAAGGATTAACGTCTCATTCCGACTGACGAATCACAGTCAACAGCGTCATATGCACTCACTCCATATGAGAACTGCGGAGAGGTTTGAAATTTAATCCAAGCTTTTCGCACGCAATAGCTAGTGATTAAAAATTGTATATCACCACCTCCCCTACTCTGCCGGCCAGCATTCTTACGGTGAACATTTTTTCGACCAACGGGTCTCGAACCGGCTAAGTATGGTGTCAGACCGTTTAGACTTCAACGCCTTAACGATGATACGCGTATGGAGAATATACATAGTGCATGACGGGAAAGATTTTAGGAAAGAAGACATGCATCAGTACACAATTAGACCAGTTGATAGACACTCGTTATGTGTACGAGATTATTTACCACGATGTATGGCAGGAAGCATGGATCGTCTGTCTGGAATTCGTGATTTCCCTCAGTGAAGGATTTCGATTTTTACTACGGTGAAACTACTTGACGAAGGCAATGGAACCTCTAAATTGATGAGCAAGTCGAACAGTTAGCGACGACTCTATAGGTTTGTAATCGACACACGAAAAGATTTAATATTGTTATTATTATCAACATTATTATTACAGCGTTAGCCAAATTGTATCTTTGTGACATTTATTTTCATTTCTGACTTCTAGAATTTTTCTAAGGATCTTTGCACGCAAGAATTTGTATTACATGGTATTCTGTTTCCTTAAGAATCCGTTTATACTGGCGTAGTTATTGAGTTGACGAATATTGCCTTATAAACTGTTGAGGTGTTTTAATGTAATTGTTAAATCACTGCGTGTAGTTCCTTTTTGTTATTTTTGACTTAGTATATATAATTTGTGTGCGTGTGTGCATTAATGTAACTATTTTGCAGAGTAATATTTCAGGTTATGCGTCACAAAATTGAATGATTGAATTGGAACTGTAAAAATCTGTTTTGTATTAAAAGGATTATGATGGTGATTATTATTATTATTATTATTATTATTATTATTATTATTATTATTATTATTATTATTATTATTATTGTGCCTATTGCTAGACTGTTGCAGCCGTAGTGACGCAGATCTTCCGAAGAAGGTGGGTGATATCCTGTGTACGGGAAACTGCTTGTTGTTGTGGTGGAGGATAGTGTTGTGTGTGATACGAGCTGCAGAGATCTTGGGGGCAATACAAATAGGTGAGGTGCTGATTTAGGTAGTTTATAAAACGGTGAGGTTCTCTAAACCACCTAAATCAGCAGCAACCTTCAATTAAATGAACTATGGAGATAGGGTCGAATGGATGCCTTCCTTTTTTTTTTTTAATGTTCTGGTAAGGAAGAAACCGGGCGACTCCTTGAGGCACATCATCTCTAGTAAGACTATCCACACAAATCGCTATCTCCATAGAGATTAACACCACCATCCAGCACAAGAACAGGGAATTCTCACGACAATCACCACGAGGGTGAAACGAATTTGTGAGCCATCATATATTCAGGAGGAGATGGACTCACTCATATTCAGGTTCAAGGGTAATGGTTACAACGATGTAAAAATTCATAGAGCCCTGCATCCCAAAAATTACAGAACGAAGACGTAAAGGGAACTGCCTACCTTCCTTAAATCCATAAATCCATAATACTACAGATCGAATTGCCAAGGTCCCCCGAAGCACAATATAAAAACTGTGTTTGGCACCGTAGCAAAAATTATCAGAGTTTAGGTAAAGCCAAGGACAAATTCCTACCACTAATACATCCTGGAGTATCGATAGCTGCAGTCGCTTAAGTGCGGCCGGTATCCAGTATTCGGGAGATAGTAGGTTCGAACCCCACTGTCGGCAGCCCTGAAAATGGTTTTCCGTGGTTTCCCATTGTCACACCAGGCGAATGCTGGGGCTGTACCTTAATATTGAGGCCACGGCCGCTTCCTTCCTACTCCTAGCCCTTTCCTGTCCCATCGTTGCCATATGACCTATCCTATCTGTGTCGGTGCGACGTAAAGCAACTAGCAAAAAAAAAAAAAACATCCTGGGGAATACAACGTTCCCTTTTAATTGCGGAATTTGGCCAAACATACTGGTCCATTGGTACTCGTATTAAGAAATACCAACGAAATATCCGTCTCAACCAGCCAGAAAAATCGTCAACAGCTGCGCATGCCCTATCAACGGATCGTGATGTCGTGTTCCAAGATGTTCGAGCTCTCACCCACACTAAACGCTGCAGGTCTAGGATTATACGGGAAGCTGTAGAAATACGTACAAATCCTAATAATTTCAACAGAGACACTGGCTATCAATTAAATAATACGTAGTTGCCAGGCAGAAAGGATTTACGAAAGTATTTCTCTTCCCTGTCCTTTCACTAGTCATTCATTTCGGTGTTTTCCGAACTCGTACTCTGCTCATCACTGAATGGTTCACTCTAGGCTATATGCTATGGGTCATACCTTCATAACCTGTATACATCTGTTACTGTCTTACTTCTTTCACTCCCGTGTCTTCAACCTAGCCTCTTTCCTCCAGCCCCATCCCACCTGCCTGATTCACACTCATTTTCCTTGTTGGATTTTTTCTGCTACATATACTTTTTTTTCCATCTTCAGCACTATTATAATCTTCTATCCATATCTTTCGTTGCACTTTACTTTTTATTTTTTATTTCTTACTACTTCTGCCGCATTTGTCCCGTATTCGTCTGATGACCTTGCTATTTATTTCGCATGCACATACCTACGCTTGAACATGAAACATACTCATCAGAGCTCGTAAGGCTTGCGCACGGCTCAGGAGAGGAATGAAATGCCGTATGGCATTTGGTGCAGGGATATCCCAGGACAGGTTCGGCTCGCCGGGTGTAGGTCTTTCTATTTGACTCCCGTAGGCGACCTGTGCGTTGTGATGAGAATGAAATGATGAAGAAGACAACACATACACCCAGCCCCCGTGTCATTGGAATTAACCAATTAAGGTTAAAATCCCCGACCCGGCCGACTCGAACCCGGGACGCTCTGAACCAAAGGCCAGTACGCTGACCGTTCAGCCAACGAGCAGGACAGCAGAGGAATGAAAACATGTTAGTAGTTCCGCCATCTAGTGGCGAATAAAAATATCACATACTACAGATCAACGGTAAAGCATTCTTAAAGTCAAACTTTTATTATTAGAGAAGTCTTGTTCGAGAGCAGAAGTGATTTTCTTCTGAAGACGCGGAGCAAGGTTCTCTGCGAAACGTAAAGGATTTCACCTTGTTTGTTGACACTGCAGAAGCCAAAAAGCTTATAATCATGTCTGTCTCCATTAATACTGGTCCTATAGGTAAATTCTAGAGAACAAAATGTGTAGGGAATAATGCGATCTTATAAAGTTGATCCCACGATGAATAACAGCGGAAATACTCGAATATTATCCGCACCAAAGCGGTACGTGAGCAGACGTCGGTACGACTCACAGTTTAGAGAAATAATGTGGACGAGTAGAACAACTTCTGAATGTAGTTGAGATCTAATAGAAGGAATACATAAGGCATGACTTAACCAAATCCACCCGAGAATTTTAGTTTGTAATGTCTGCAGACATTTTAGTGTAGTTTTAGGAATACAGCACCAGGCCTGGCAACCATACAGTGGTTGTCAACCTTCACCCAGTATAACTGAGGGTAACTACGAGAATTTGTTGACCACTGATTATAAATGCAAACAGGTATTGTATCCTGTTTGGACCCACATCCAGTACAATGTCCGCAGGTCTCTCTACAGGGTGTAGCAATTAGGTACGGTCAAACATACAGGACCCATTTCTTACACGTAAAATAAGAAAATATGTTATATGGGCTTGGTTGCTGAACTCTGCATGGTACATTAATCATGGGAAACACGAACGAACAGAACGTACTAGCATACCTCATGAAACTCTTTCTTACATGAAACGTTAGAAAATCCCGCATTGACATCAGTGCAGATGGGATTCAAGTTCCTTAATCTAAGTTTAAATGACGAAAGGGTCACGCGAACATACGTATTCGTTTTATACGTAATACGAGGTGCGGCAATTAAATAACGAGACTGCGCCCCTCCTACTCCATGGTCGCATAGTGAGAGGTTGTCCTGAACAATCACACTTCGTTTTGTCGTTCTACCTGCTTTAGTTTGCTTTTGAGAGTTGGTTGTAGCGGACGCTGTTGTGTGGTCGTGCCGCGGTCATGGTGGACATAAAAATCGAGCAGCGCATTAACCTGAAATTCCTAGTGAAATTACAGAAATCACCCACGGAATGTTTTCAAATGTTAAAGGAGGTGTTTGGTGACAATGCTATGTCACTTGCACGAGTGTGTGAGTGGCACAAACGGTTATCTGAAGGTCGGAAACAGGTTGAAAATGATGAACGGCCCAGACGACCTGTGACTGTCAGAAGTGAAGGAAACGTCCAGAAAGTCAACGAAATTGTGCGGAAAGATCGACGTCAATACTATAAAGAAGTCCTGATCAAGCTATGGGGAAGAGTAAGGAAGAAAAGACCAGATGCATGGAAGAACGGCTCATGGATTCTTCTCCAAGACAACGCACCAGCCCACAACGCCCTGTCTGTGAAGCTGTTTTTAGCTGACAAGTGCATTCCTGTGCTAGAACATCCTCCGTATTCGCCTGATCTTGCTCCATGTGACTTTTGTCTCTTCCCAAAAGTGAAAAGTGTATTGAAGGGAACAAATTTTCAGTCTGTGGAACACGTAAAAGTAAAAAAGGCAGAGTTGTTGCGCAGGGTGACAAAGGATGACCTACAGCATTGCTTCGAACAGTGGAAGGCACGTATGCAACGGTGTATAAATAGGGGAGGGGAGTATTTTGAAGGGGATACAAGTGTATTGTAACTTTGTTTGCAATAAATCATATTTTTCACATCAGTCTAATTATTTAATTGCCGCACCTCGTACGTTTCATATCTGTGTGCCTGTTTGTGTTCCTAAAACTGGAAAAAGGCTGGACTGACGTCAACCGCATTCTCTATTTGAAATCTACACATTCTGGGTTTTGTTAACAGATGAAAATGACTTCAGGGTTATCGCAACAGGCACTTATACAACATATTCAAATATATCATACGCTTCACGAACTGACTTCGAAGCCTGGGGGAATATCTTGACAATGGATACTGCACAAAATGGGCAATGATGAAGCTTTTGTTTTTATTATCAATAGTCTCCTTTCTAGATGAATCATGATTTCACAAATCTCATATTACGAAACATTCAATATAATCGGAACTTTTCGAAGGCAAATAAAAATCCATTCGTAGGAAATTTGTAGATATGTACCCATTATTGTCGACAATAAGAGACAGTAAGGCATTGCCCTGGGTTTCAACCTACTGTACATCAGCAAGGCATGGTTTCTTAAGCACACAAGGGCTTTCTTTTGCCACCTTAACTAGCACTCAGTAGGAAGTTCACAATCTGTAGGGTGTCTGTTCATATGCTTAACGAACGCTTCATATTTTAACGTGTTATTCGCATCTGTGATCGTTTCGTACATTCATTGATGTTTCTAGCTTTGAATTTTACCATTGACGCTGACGATTCCGTCTGCATTGCCAAGCTTAAATCCAATAAATTAATTGTACTAATGTTGTATAGAAACGGACCGACATTTATAGGTTCTCTTTAAATTTCGGGTTGCATGGAACTGAATTATACGTGGCTGGTGAACAATTTCGGTATTGTGTACTTCATTCAAAATCGAAAACATTGTACCTTACGAATAATACAATTTCAGCGATCGATATACATCTAAAAAAATCCTGAAAAATCAACAGACCTTATGTTCTGACCATCTCGTAAATTTTCCAACTTCTTCCTCGATGCGGCCTCTTCGACCATTGATTTTTACTTGGAATATAAGTTGTAGGAGTGATAGTGTAGGCTGTCTTTCCCTTCACCATACTACCTATCTTTCGATCCTTCTTCATGCACTTCAGTACTTCGCAGGGGATGTGATCTGTCTATGAAATCCGCAGCATCCTTCGGAATATCCACATCTTGAAGACTTCCACTCTGCTTGCGGTGTTGCTCGTCGGTATCCAAGTCTCAGCGCCGTATAGGAGTACTAAATACATATAACACTTCACAAATACAGTATGTATCTTACCTACAGTCTGAGAATTTTGTCACGCACTAAGAAATTTTCAAGAACCATTTCTCTCCGTTCACGGCTCTCTAAATCCAGATCTAGATCTTCAGTGATTCAACTGCCAAAGTACTTAGATATGGGTACCTGTTCAACTTCTTTTTATCGTAGATGTTCAAATGAATCCGTGTGTCATTAGTTCTATTGACAAGGATGGTTTTTATCTTTGCGGTGTTCATTTTTATTCCAAGTGCATCCAATGTCCGGTTCCATGGCTAAATGGTCAGCGTGCTGGCCTTTGGTCGCAGGGGTTCGATTCCCGGCAGCGTCGGGAATTTTAACCTTAATTGGTTAATTTCGCTGGCACGGGGGCTGGATGTATGTGTCGTCTTCATCATCATTTCATCCTCATCACGACGTGCAGGTCACCTACGGGAGTCAAATCAAAAGACCTGCATCTGGCGAGCTGAACTTGTCCTCGGACACTCCCGGCACTAAAATCCATACGCCATTTCATTTCATCACGTCCAATAATTGTTTTGGCTATCAGGAGTTGTAGACCCCCAAGTCTGTGTCATCTGCTTATTTTGAATTACGTAACAGTCTATCGTTAACCTACAGACCTTATGATCTTATGAAGGATAAATTATTCCCTTAGCTAAATGACATGAAGCGTGTGAATTTACGGACAATGATTTAGGAACAAATAACATTCTGAACTTAGCAGCGCACTATACTAACATATCATGTCTCAGCTGTTCAGAAGTCAATAGTTCTAGTTTGGAGGCCATAACTCGTAGGTTTCTCACTCGTCATTCATTTTGAGAGAATTTCAACGCATCTAAGTATCGCTAACCTAAGAGGGGGGTAGAGACTTTGTAAACATTTTCATTGTATATATTATATATATTTCGTAAGTCAGTATTCAGTGTTCGATGAAGTTAGGGTGAGCTACCGGTGAGCGGTATAAAATATTGAAGTGTCAGAGGAAACGCGCACCACTCAGTGGTTGATGAAGATATTCCTTATAGATCCGTCTGTTGGAAACACTCCCCATGAATATATGCATAGGAATATAAGCAGCTAAACTTATCTTAGTAAAAATGAGTTATGGACTTATGGAAATTAAAGACAACGATAGCATGTCACAGTAAATATGAGAGGCTGCCTGTAAAGCACTAGACTGCGTGTCAGCCTCGTCAAAAATCCTAATATTGATAAAATTTAATAACCACAATACAAAGTTAATATTTTCACATTCCCATATTATTCGTATAACATACATATTTGGGAAAATCCGGTCGAGTGCATACTTCATTATGCAGCTTAAAAGTTCAGCCCCTTCAATGAACACACTCAACCTATACGATTCCCGCTTTAGTCTCGACATAGAAAGATTAAATCTTTGTCTGGCACTTGCAAGGATCTTGAACTATGAACTCATTCTACCATCAATTCTCACTGTAGCACAGTGGTCAACTTAAATGCCTTTCATTGCTTTTAATAATCTACACTTAATCCCGTAATCCCCCAGTACGGCCAGCATCTTTTTCCTGAGCACTCTGTGATATGCCTTCTCTAGATCTGCAAAGCATAAACATAACTGTATACTCCTCTCGCAGTATTTTTCAGTTACCTGGCGCATACTGAAAATATGATGCTGACAGTGTCTTTGTGGTCTGAGACCTCACTGATCCAACTTCCTCTCAACCATAGATCGCACACTCCCTTCCAAGATGCCAGTGAACACCTCGCCTGGTATATTGATCAATTAAATACCTGCATATAACTGTTGCAATCCTTCTTATTCCCTTGCTTATAGATAGACGCAATTACTGCTTTCGTCCAATCAGAAGGTACCCGACTGACATTCTATGCTAATGTTGTGAGCCATTTCGTCCCTGCCTTCCCACTATATTTCACTATTTCAAGTCTAATTTCATCTATTCCCGCTGCTTTCTGAAAATGGAGTTTAATTACCCTCCTTTTAACTTCCTCAAGCGTAATTTGACTAACATCATTATCCTCCTCCGCATGATCTTGATTGGTCAGCACGTCAATATAAATATTTCCTTTTAATTTGAAGATATTTTCGGAACATTACTTCCTCCCGTCCAGTGATTTCCTGGGGTGCGAGTTCACCTGACTTACCCAAAACTCTATTCATTTCCGTTTTCCCTCCTTTTCTGAGACATTTTACTGTCCAGGAGGGTTTTCCTGTCACATACGAAGCCTTTCCTTGTTATTAACGAAATCTTCCCATGGCAATTCCCTGTCTGCATCGGTCCTTATTTGTGAGCAATTTCTTATACGCCTTCTTTTCACGTTTACAAGCTGCCTTCACTTCATAATTCGACTAAGATATTCTATTTTTTCCTTCCCGGTTTAGTCTCGACACAGAAAGATTAAGCCCTAAGAATTATCTTGCAGTTTCTACCACAGCATCACTTTATGCCTTCAAGTCTCTTTCTGTAACCTGAACATGTTTACTGTCTATTGTTTAAACTTTATCACTAATCATATCCATGCACTTCTGTCTAATTTCTTCACACTGGAGATAATCTACCCTTATTCGTCTGCAGACATATTTCACTTTCTCTATCCTAGGCCTAGAGATACATAGTCCACTACAGATCACGTAATGATCTGTATCTTTAAAAAACCGGAATACTCGCAGATTCCTAACAGATATCCTGAACTCAAAGTCGGTTGTGATATATTCTATTAAGGACCTGGTGCCCCTACCCTAGCCTTATGCTTGAAGTATATATTGGTAGCTGCTTATCCCATACTAGTACAGAAGTCCAGTAAACGCTTTTCATTCCTGTCAGCTTCGCTAACCAGTTTACCAAACCGTTCTCATATCCTATTTCCATCTCTCGCACTGTAATCACCCATTGGCATTATCCTATCCTTGCTGATGACCCTGACTAAGATGCCACTCAGTGCTTGATAATACTTGTCAACTTCCTCATCTACACTCTCATCTGGAGAATACGCTGAAACGATTCTCGTCCTAATTCCTCCAACTGCCGAATCTACCCACATAATATTCTCATTTACATGCCTTACAAAACCTACTTTGCGGGCGATTGTATTCCTCATGAATAGTCCTAGGCTAAGCTTTACCCTACCCAGTGCATCATGGCTGGCACGAAGTAGAGCACAGTGAACATTGGAACATGTGTTTCATCGTTTGATCGCCGCGTTTTACACTTGATAACGTCGGCATGGATATAGCTGCATCTCACTAAACTCTCCCTGGACGTACTCCCTCCTGATCTCAGCCTATTCAGAGATTTACAAACCATTCAACTCTCATCACGACAAGATTTTGCTTTCCATCCGGACGACTGGGGAACTTCGTCTTCCACACCTGTAGGCTAGCCCTTTCATCTGTGACTTCTAGTTCTTTATATGTTCGGAGGAAACTCCTCCTCGACTTACGTCTCTGCACAGGACGCACATGTGCATGTAGTGGATAAGTACTTTCATGGAGCTCTCTTTGATGACAGCCACTTCCCTTCGAACACAGGATGGTACTATTCCTGCGAGAGAGTAAAGAGCTGTTAGTCGACATTTTAGCAACCTGTTATTAACATGCAGGTTTCGTTGAGAGTACGTACGTCTGTTTGGCATGAGTTGAATTGTGCCAAATTGGACAGGAAATTCTCTGCGGCCAAATAACAGAGTACCAGTGCTGAATTTCGAACGGTATGTGGTTGACTTCCCCACTGAGATCGAACTAACATTCTCAGTAGAATATTCGTGGTGAAGACATTCCACTTGCAGTTAACACAGTGTTTCATGAAAATAGACTCCGTCAAGAGAGCCTCCTAGGCATTTTTGCGTGCCACAGTTGTGCGGTTTAATATCTGATTACTTTACTTTCAGTTTACAACACAAATTTAAATAAATAAATAAATAAACAAATAAATAAATAAATAAAAAATAAATAAATAAATAAATAAATAAATAAATAAATAAATAAATTAATTAAATACCTACTACTCTTAGTATACGTCAATTTGTGTTAAGGGAAAGAAGTAGATGATACGGTTCTCGAAGAAGAAGCCACTGATGCTGATGAAAAGGGACTCCAAATTTGATGTCGGAATTCGACAGAGCTTTGGGAGACCTAGACGGGAACAAGACACCTGGAATTGATAACATGCCTCAAAATTACCAACTGCCTTCGGAGAAACCGACAGGGCGAGGTTATTCCGTTTAGTGTGTAACAAGTTTGTTACGGAAGAAGTGACATCGGAGTTTAGACAAAATGTTGTTATAGGCCTACGTATTTAAAAAAAAAATCTGAAATGTGTGAAAATTACCTCACCATTAGTTTAAAATTTCACGCTTATAAAATGTTAACACGTATCATTTAAATAATAATGGAAGGAAAAGTTCAAGCTGAGTTGGGAGAAGATCAGTTTGGCTTCACAAGAAATGTGGAAACACGTGAAGCAATCCTGATTTTACGTCTGATGTCAGCGGTTCGAATTAAGAAGGGGAATCCTGCGTAGCCTACATGGCATTCGTAGAAAGGCATTCGATAATGTTGATTGGACCAAGCTATTTGAGATTCTACAGGTGGTCGGTACCAGATAACGAGACAAAATATTAACTAAAATCTATACAAAAACCAGTCTGCAGTGATAAAAAAACTGAAGGCTATGAGAAAGAAGCCTCAATTCAGAAAAGAGTGCGGCAAGGCTGCAATTTCCCCTCTTCTGTTCAGCTATGTTATGGAACAAGTCAGTAAAGGAAATCAAAGAGGAATTTTGAAAAATCACAATCCAAAGGGAGGATTTTGTCACTTTATCTGAGTCTGTAGATGATTGGGAGAACTCGCGGAGTGCTATGGGCACAGTCTCTGAGAGGAAGTACAAGATGAAAATGAATAAATTCAAAACAAAGGAATGGAGTGCAGTCGAATGAAGTCGGGTGATACAAGGACTATCAGATTTGGAAATTAAGTAATAAAGGAAGTAGATGAATAATTTTACTTGGTTAGTAGAGTAACTAAGGATGTCTGAGGTTAGGAGGACATTAAATGAAGACTGGCACAAGCAAGGAAGGCCTTTCTTAGAAAAGAAATTTGCTCATTTCGGACATTGATATACCTAGGCATTAGAAAGATGTTTTTGAGGACTTTCGTATGGAGAGTGGCATTGGTTGGAAGTGAAATATGGACAATAACTATCTCAGAAAGAAGGAGATTAGAAGATTTTGAAATGTGGTGTTAGAGAAGAATGCTGAAGGTGAGATCGAATTGACGGGAGGAGAACGATTTGGTGAAATTTGACCGGAAGAAGAGATAGAATGATAGGACACATCCTAAGACAACCAGGTATTGTTCATTTGGTCTTTGAGGGAAGTGTAGGAGGAGTAGACCAAGGCATGAATATAGCAAACAGATTGGAGGAATTGTAGGATGTAGTAGTTTCATATAAGTGAAAAGGTTACCATAGCATAACAAGGAAAGCTGCATCAAACCTGTCTATGGATTGATGACCCAAATATATAGTCATATAGTTAAGCTACATAAATGTCTGTCAGAAATTTGGCTTTAAGGATTATTTGATGTGGCAGTACGTTTACTGACACTGCCAACCTCATCGAGTACCGTACTATTATTATTATTTATTTTCCACTAATTGTAGTTACAATTTAGGGATGGTGAATGGAGAAAGGGCATAGCCCCATATACACAAAAGTGCCTCCATCACCACTTAAAATTATAATATACAAATATACAATTACATTCTACATGATGTTCTTATATACAGTTAAAATATTTACATAGGCATATTTACATACAGTAATACTCACAAGACCTGTTCAACATTCAAGTCATTCGACACACACACACACACACACACACACACTAGCTGGGTAGCCGTCAACCTGGTATACCAAGCTCAAAATTGCCGTTCTTACCACGGTCTTCTGCTACATCTATTGACAATCATGTTTCGTACTTTTTTTTTTGCAAGTAGCTTTACGTCGCAAGGACACAGATAGGTCTTTTTGCGACGATGGGACAGGAAAGGGCTAAGGGTGGGAAGGAAGCGGCCGTGGCCTTAATTAAGGTACAGCCCTAGCATTTCCCTGGTGTGAAAATGGGAAACCACGGAAAATCATCTTCAGGGCTGCCGACAGTGGGTTCGAACCAACTACCTCCCGAATACTGGATATTGGCCGCACTTAAGCGACTGTAGCTATCGAGCTTGGTGTTTCGTACTTAAATAACGTCTTGTGCTTAATACATTCTGCCATAAGTCGACCCCATAGACGTGTAAATACGAGTAAGAACGAGAAAAAAATTTCAATTAACTTAATTTGAAAATTGATAACTTTTATTAGTGTAAATACCTCATTTAGGGTAAAGTATTTGAGGATGGTACAATACTCTATCAAAACAATGCCAATAGGTAACAGTAGTAGGTGAGGTATGAACCCTGTACCACTTGTGTCGCACTTCAATGGCGGGGAAGTGCCGGTTTCCGCCGCTAGGGTGCCTGCTCGCTGCGCCATTCATTTCACACCTGGGAAGCTGGCAGCGGCGGACAGACGTGAAAAATTAGCTCAAATTTATGACTGGCTCGGAAACGGTGCTGCCTGGATTCCGTGACGCTTTTTGCTGGCAAGGGGAAGGGACGATGAATCATGGCTGTGGCCTGCGCCTCCCCGTTCTGTACTGTACTGTACTGCTGTATTCTGGATATCCGTTAATTACCAAGTATGAGGTCCCCTGTGAAATATTCACCTCGTAGCCCGAGTCCTGTCCCTAGCTTGCAAATGAGGCGTAACTCTCCCTCTCTCTTCTCCCTGCTGCCGGAGGATGGAGCAGTCGAGTTTAAACGTAAGCATTCTGCATAGTCTTACATGATAATTCCTGGCCATCCGTCACGACAAAAAACAGAAACAGTAACATTCCTTTAAATCTTAAATTCTCGATGTGTTTTGTCATCGTACAGAGTTAGAATTAGAGGCTCTCAACTTGGGTGCGTGAGTAGGTTTCCAGGAGTCACCTAACTGAGACTGATATTGCTTCCACTTACTTGTCCTAGGCTCCTCATTTTCATCTTCCCTATCCGACCTCCGCTGGTGATCTTAAGCTCCCTTCTGACCCTGACGGTGTGAGTACTTAACGCCAATCGCAGCCTTTCACTTTCAGTTACCGATACTTTGAGCCTTCAGTTTTTTTCCGTGCTTACTCTGAGATGGTCACCCAATTGTACTTTCTCGTAAAACAATGATCACCGGGCGAGTTGGCCGTGCGGTTAGGGGCGCGCGGCTGTGAGCTTGCATCCGGGAGATAGCCGGTTCGCATCCCACTGACGGCAGCCCTGAAGATGGTTTTCTGTGAGTTTCCGTTTTCACACTAGGCAAATGCCGGGGCTGTACCTTAATTAAGGCCACGGCCGCTTCCTTCCAACTCCTAGGCCTTTCATATCCCATCGCCGCCATAAGACCTGCATGTGTCAGTGCGACGTAAAGCCACTAGCAAGAACAAAAAAGAACAATGATCACCACAAACACCGTGCAGAAATGGAAAGTATAATGTTGGGCATACGGGAAACCAACATCTAAATGAGATCTCTATTAATAAAATTTACATGTGATACTACTAGAACGGGAAAATATATATATATATTTTTTTTTTGCTAGGGGCTTTACGTCGCACCGACACAGATAGGTCTTATGGCGACGATGGGATAGGAAAGGCCTAGGAATTGGAAGGAAGCGGTCGTGGCCTTATTTAAGGTATAGCCCCAGCATTTGCCTGGTGTGAAAATGGGAAACCACGGAAAACCATCTTCAGGGCTGCCGATAGTGGCGGGAAAATATTAAGAGGATTGAGAAATTTATCTCGGTGAATGGATTGAACTCAACTTATTAGAAAGAGCATCATTGACCATGAGAGTCAACAAGTTGGAACTTTTTTTGCTATTAGTTTTACGTCGCACCGACACAGATAGGTCTGATGGCGACGATGGGACAGGAAAAGCCTAGGAATGGGAAGGAAGCGGCCGTGGTTTTAAGTAAGGTACAGCCCCAGCATTTGCCTGGTGTGAAAATGGGAACCCACGTAATACCATCTTCAGGGCTGCCGACAGTGGGGTTCGAACCCACTATCTCCCGGATGCAAGCTTAGAGTTGCGCACCCCTAAACGCACGGCCAACTCGCTCGGTCAAGTTGGAACTGGCCGATCGATTGACAAAGAACACTTATAACAAAAAATGCTTGTCACGCAACCTGAAACTGAAGCACTACACGTCCGTCGTACGACCAGAATCTCTGTATGTCATGGAGTGTCTTTCATTGAACCGAAGAGGTCTAATGGAGAAAGTGGAAGTAAAGAGAGGAGAATTCTCAGGGAGATGAAATGAAATGAAATGGTGTCCGGCTGTTTGTGCCGGGAGTGTCCGAGGACATGTTCGGCTCGCCAGGTGCAGTCTTTTGATTTGACGCTCGTAGGTGACCTGCGCGTCGTGATGAGGATGGAATGACGATGAAGACGACACATACGCCCAGCTCCCGTGCCAGCGAAATTAACCAATGATGGTTAAAATTCCCGACCCTGCCGGTTATCGAACCCGGGACCCCTGTGACCAAAGGCCAGAACGTTAATTTAGCCATGAAGCCGGACTCTGAGAAAGATATTAGGTCCGGTAAGGGAAGATGAAGAATTCCGTAGACGGCACAATTCCGAGTTCTTATGAACATATAGAGTGGCTCTCTGATTTTCTACCGGGCGAGTTGGCCGTGCGCGTAGAGGCGCGCGGCTGTGAGCTTGCATCCGGGAGATAGTAGGTTCGAATCCCACTATCGGCAGCCCTGAAAATGGTTTTCCGTGGTTTCCCATTTTCACACCAGGCAAATGCTTTGACTGTACCTTAATTAAGGCCACGGCCGCTTCCTTCCAACTCCTAGACCTTTCCTATCCCATCGTCGCCATAAGACCTATCTGTGTCGGTGCGACGTAAAGCCCCTAGCAAAAAAAAAAATGTGATTGTCTAGGAAAAGGAGAGTAGCTTTCTATGATCATATAATAAGACTACCTCTCAAAAGACTGACCAATCGACAGTGCATATTCTGGCAGAACGAGTAGATTCGTACCACTTGGCTGACGGGAACTGAGTAGGACATTAAAGAACTGGTAATATTAGATCTTCAAGATAGACGGTCTATACCGTATACCCTGAAAGAAGTCCATGGATTTCAGGAAAACCTCCGGAAGTATGGTATGCCCTGGACAGATGAAAGAAAGGAGATACACAGGCAGAAAATACAACAATACCAGGCAAAGATCAAAGCCCAAACTTGAACAAGTGTGATCCAAAGTAGGCCCATTCGAACCAAGAAGAAGTAGAAGAAGAATTAGAAGAATAAGGAGACACATTTATCATGTTATTGTACTAAAATATCTTTCCATGCCATATAAAGACTGTAGAGATAACCTGTTTTATTTCTGTCTGCTTGCCTACTGTATCTGTATGTAGGGCCCGCATTAACATGTCGAAGGTTTTTGACGCCGTAAAATTGGAAAAGGTTAGGATTGGGAAGTTAGCAGCCATGTCACTAACTAATTTATCTGGCGTGAAAGTGTTAAATTACGGAAAACCAACTTCAGGGCTGCCGACACCATCTCCCCGCAGGTAGACTGTCTGAACCGCGCGGCCAATTACTTAACAATAAATCACTTTTAAAGGTAATTATTCAGATCATGTACAAAGATTAGGGAATATAACACGGATGGTAGACTGTAGTTCACCCACTCTTTTTATGGTGCTTCAGAGGATAGGATAAACTGGTTACTGATAAAATTATAACAACGGTAATATTAAACAAGAAGTAGGTCCACACTACTCCCTGAATGGAATTCACTAATATGCCACTAGGATAGGTCTGTTCAGTAACAATAACTTAGTTCCGTAGGTTAACCTTCTTTTAATAAAGAACTGTAGCGGTGCTCTTCCCACGATCATGATTGAGGACGAACACGCTCGCACCAGCCCTTCACAAATGATGTTTCTATAACATCCTCTACAAAATTTTCCTTTCAAAACTAGTATTTGAAACATCTGCCTACTATTAAATTTATACAAGTTTGAATCAGAAATCCAGTCCCATAAAGTACTGATATAGTCCAGGTTTTCAGAAGACTGGCTAATTGCACATTTCAACTACCTCTCTTTGCTATTTCCAGCACTATCAATTTATTAATCCAACATTTGCTGTCCTGTAACAGCGACAATGATAGCTACAACAAGCGACAGATGATATCAGACGTATAATGGACCAACAACACGTGACTATACTGACATAATTTGATCTCCGTAGTGTCTTTGACACTGTCACCCATAATAATAATAATAATAATAATAATAATAATTATAATAATAATAATAATAATAATAATGATAATAATAATAATAATAAACCAAACCTCATGTAGCAATAGCGACCACTCTTCAGCCCGAGGGCCTGCAGATTACGAGGTGTCGTGTGGCGGGCATGACGAATAATCTCAGCTATTATTCTTGGTTTTCCAGACCGAAGACGCTATCTCACCATCAGATATCTCCTCAACTGTAATAACGTAGGCTGAGTGGACCTCAAACCAGCCCTCAGACCCAGGTAAAATTCCGTGGCCTGGTCGGGAATCGAACCCGGTTCCTACAGTCAAGGGACATTCACGCTACTCCTACACTGCGGAGAGGGAAATAATAATAATAATAATAATAATAATAATAATAATAATAATAATAATAATAATAATAATCTTCTTCTTCTTCTTCTTTTCCTGCCGCTTTTTCCCACACCTGTGGGGTCGCGGGTGCGAACTGCGTCGCACATGTGGATTTGGCCCTGTTTTTACGGCCGGATGCCCTTCCTGACGCCAACCCTATGGAGGGATGTAAGCACTATTGCGTGTTTATGTGGTGGTTGGTAGTGTAGTATGTTGTCTGAATATGATGAGGAGAGTGTTGGGACGGACATATACACCCAGTCCCCGAGCCAGAAGAATTAATCAGAGGCGATTAAAATCCCCGACCCGGCCGGGAATCGAACCCGGGACCCTCTGAACCGAAGGCCAGTACGCTGACCATTCAGCCAACGAGTCGGACAATAATAATAATAATAATAACCTTGGTTTTAGATCCCACACCGAGCTGTCTGAATTTTGTCTCACAGCGAGTTCATTTACTTGCCGTAATTCTACTGACATGAGGTTGGGGTGTTTGGGACACTTTAAATAATATTGGACTGAGCCAAGATCGAACCTACCAATTTAGCCTCAAAACGCCAATTTTCACAGTCTGAGCCACTCAACCCGCCGCCCCTGTTAGGCGTACTACTGCAGAAATTTCCAGAACTAAACATTAATGACACTCTAATTGATTTTTTTTTTGTTTTTCATCCTCAAAAATGGGAAATTTGAGTTCAGGATGGTGAAATAAGACCGTAATGTGCCCCAGGAGTCCATCCTAGGACCACTAGTATTTATAATTCTGATTATTTAACTAAATCTCTCATATTTTGCAAATTTTTCAGGTTGCATATGATATGAGCTCGTTTATCAGAGCGAATCTCTGTGCTCCATTTCACCAGTCATCACCGAGGAAGGTTGGTAAGAAAGGGAATATGTTTTCTTTCCCTTTTAAACAACTGGTCGATCTATACCTCACCTTCACAATCCTTCCCATCACACATTGCACTTCCCACATTATATTTTCTTAACTGGTTTATAACTGACCTAGAAATAACTGAGACAAGCTACAGAAAGCTATGTTAATATCAATATTGTAGGCCTAAGTGCACAATATTTATGATAATATCAATGAATACTTCAAATAATTTATTTGTATTTATTGAAAGGTGTAGTTCGATTCATAAGATATTAACTTTTAGTTTCGTGATATGATAATAAGGGCAAAGACAAGAGCTACTTTTTGAGATAGTAATAACGTGAAAATAAATGGTCCACCATACAGTCTTTGAAAATGGAATTAGAGGTCTGGTAGAACCTTATGCTGGCTTTCCTTGTAATAGAAGATTTTTTCATTGAATAATCTGGAAAAGAAATGGAGTTGACTGATCGATGATGTGTCACGAGCTGTTGCTGGTATACTCTTCATCAGCCAAGTGTACAGTAAATTGTGTCTGTATGAACCTTGTAGTCGACACTCTTCGAGGAAGGAAAGCCTGAGGAATTAGATCACAGTTATTTGTCTGGGATTCTGTAATATTACTCAGTCTATCTCTATAAAATTGTGAGAAGTCCACCGTGTGTACATTCGTTTCTTCTGCAGTTTTCGGATTATTTTCCCATTTCATATCGGTTCAATAGCACAACAGTGGTCTTTAGCTTCCACGACAACCTGTTTGTAACTTTTTTCCTACATCACGGGGAAGTTGTTGGATATATTTCAACCGAACTTCGTATTTAGAGCCTATCCACCCGGATAGATTTTAAAATATGCATGGTTTCAAAACCACTAAACAGACTACGGTTTGAGGGAAAGACTAAAATAGTTTCCTCACATATTACTTACTTTCTGAAAATGTATGGGCTCTTTGTAAAACGTTCCTGTATTTAAAACAATTTTTGCTATTCGCTTTTACGTCGCACCGACACAGATATGTCATATGGCGACGATGGGATAGGAAAGGCCTAGGAATTGGAAGGAAGCAGCCGTGGCCTTAATTAAGGTAAAGCCCCGGCATTTGCCTGGTGTGAAAATGTGAAACCACTGAAAACCATCTTCAGGGCTGCCGACAGTGGGGCTCGAACCCACTATCTCCCGATTACTGACCGCACTTAAGCGACTACAGCTATCGAGCTCGGTAAACAATTTTTGTCCAGCACAATTTTTGTATACATGAAGCAACATAACACATTTTTATTTAATGCTTAAAGTGGCTGGTTACCTCACAACTTGACATCAAGTCTGTCTGTTGGCATGGTAACTGTGCAGTCTGCCTGGAACTACTGACGTCATGTTTGTCCACCTTTTGTGTAAAAGCGCAGTATAAGAACAGTGCTGTAGACTGGTCATATTTTACCTCAGGGCCTCTCAGGGTGCATGCACCGCTGCATTGCGTGGCGCAGGATGCAAAAGATGACTTCGCTAGGTGGACCACAGTGCAGACCACCACTCTTGGATTTTAAACAATAGCGCTGTCACTCTCTTTCCCTTCGCCTCTCTCGCTCGCTCGGCATGTCTCCCTTTTCCTCACTTGCTTTGCAGCGCTCGACCATCCGAGCAGAGTTGGGCCGAGCTTAGCCGAGCTTAGCCGAGTCAGCCCGAGACAAAACGCTGGTCCGAACCGAGTCTAGTCGGACCGATGCACGTTGCACGGAACCTCTGCGCCTCGGTTTGCTCGCGTGAGAATTTGGGCTTTTGAGAGTCCCTGCTTTACATTTCTAGGAGTATTATGACCTCCGTTTTCTTTATTTCCTTCACCTGATATTTCATGCCTAGTTAAGCCTCACTAGGCTTAAATAATTACTTTCAACTGTTCTCCTATACTATACCACTATAATCCATTTCTATACTCTATTAGGAGTTTTCTAAGACTAAATTTTTTTAACAAGCTCTGTAGCTAATTTATTCTACGTTTCTTTAGAAGACAGAACACAAAATGCTGTTTATTACTTTGTCAATAATAGCCTCCGTGGCTCAAGCGGCAGCGTAGCAGCGCACCAGCCTCCCGCCGCTGGGTACCGTGGTTCAAGTCCCGGTCACTCCATGTGAGATTTGTGCTGGACAAAGCGGAGGCAGCACAGGTTTTTCCCCGGGTACTCCGGTTTTCCCCGTCATGTTTAATTCCAGCAACACTCTCCGATATAATTTCATTTCATCTGTCAGTCATTAATCATTGCCCCAGAGGAGTGCGATAGGCTTCGGCAGCCGGCACCATTCCTGTCCTCGCCACTAGATGGGGGCTTCATTCATTACATCCCTGACCTATTCGAATGACTGGAAACAAGCCGTGGATTTTTTTATTATTTTGTCAATGAGTTTGCTTTTTCCCCTGTTTATGCGCCTACATGCGAAGCGAAGCTATTCCCATACAGGGAGTGCACGGCCTTGAAGGAGTGACAGGCAAAGGCAAGACAAAGGTTTCCACTATCCGTAACCTCAGTACTAACAGGGAAATAGTGGTAAGCTCTGTGTCCGGCCGCCTTTGTCCCCGGTATTAACCTGATACTCATTTTCGGCGTAGGTCGAGTGAACCTCGGGGCCATATGGCGATCCAGAAATTGAAATATTATCGACTTCCTGGAGGACGTGATAATTAGGTGCCACTGTCACTGACTACTATCAAATCAATTGTGGTTCGAAGCCTGGGATTTTTGAAATGAAAAGTGGCATTTCTGTGGTTTGGACTCCGCGTCAAACTAGAGGTTGAAGGCACTGATCACGTGGAATGATATTATTCAAAAGATCTAACAGTCTCAAAATTCTCAATCGCCACTCCTTCAGCTACATAGAAATACAAAAAGCAGTCATATTAGGTATTTGCCGGATTTTCCGGAAGTTATCGAAATTAAACATCCACTGCATGACCCCACCTCAAGAATGATTAATGGTAAATAATGTACATTGTAAATATGCGCTCGCGCACGTGTGTGTGTGTGTGTGTGTGTGTGTGTGTGTGTGTGTGTGTGTGTGTGTGTGTGTGTGTGTGTGAGTGTGTGTGTGTGTGTGTGTGTGTGTACATATAGTGCCTCTTTCTTGTAACTATTGCGATGAGATACTTAATATCAATTTTAATATTGTGAATTAAAAATAATAATAATTTGCTCTGAATATAGATTACGGACATAAGAAAACACCATTTGTACGACCTTAAAAAGTGATTTGGTCTATAAACTTTATCTTTTATGCCCATGTGTTGATAGCACCGCTACATTTCTCATTTGAATCATCCTACAGCAATTCATGACAATTTAGAAAACTAAGCTTCCCTACCAAATAATATATTTAGGTATCATATATAAAAGTACAGTAACACAGAATAACTGGGATCAGGGCGAGTAAGTAATCTCTATGTACAATACAAAAATATGCGAAAATGTTCACAACTATTTGTCAACATTATTTTTGTCAGTATTTTTAAAAATTTTGTTTATCAGTCCTTTTTCTTTGAAACATTTCCTATATTCCTCCGTAAACGTTGTGTAAATGTTCCCCGGTTTTCACAGAAAATATTAGGACACTCTACCTTTATACTGCAGAACATTTCTATTCAAATTAAGGCTTTAGAAGGCGTCAGAGTAGGGAGCAGGAGCTCATAGCAACGGAATGTTCCAAGCAAACTGTAGGGTACAAGGCTTTGCTACAAATAGACTAAGATGACCTGTTTTGTTGGGGCGACACAAATACAGTTTGACATTTCAGATCTACTTTGCCTGCCGTGTTTCATCCGCTGGGCCGAGCTCGGGTTATCAGCACTCTGCCGACACAACGATATGTAAAGTAACTATGAATATGAAAACAACTCCGACAGCGGCAGCTGCTACTAAGCAAGATGAAAACATCTCCCTTTCTCTTGTCTCCTGCTCTCTCCCTTGCTTCCTAGAAGTAACGATGAATGAAGAATATCAGGTAAAATAATAATAATAATAATAATAATAATAATAATAATAATAATAATAATAATAATAATAATAATAATAATAATAATAATAATAATAATAATAATAATAATAATAATAATAATAATTGTACCGGGCGGTACACCTCCACGCCGCTAATTCAAAAATTACGCCAGCTGAAACTCCTCTACTGGAGGAAGCCTGAACTTTAACCACCATGTTAATTCTAAAGTTTCTCAGAGGATATCGCTATTGTAAAATTTGAAGAGTTCTGAACTGTGTCTTTTTCGATTTATATTTGTTTTCTCTGTAGTGAGAAGTGTGAACATTCTCTTCTAGATGGCACTACTGAAGAACTACAATTGTGCACCCTAGTGCCCTTCAGTCATTTTTTGGGTTGGCAGTATAACCCTTCTCTTTCCGCTTGTTTTGAATTTAGCCAATCCCGAATTTCTGTAATTAATTTTTGACCAATAAGGTATGTCTTCTCCGATATGGATATGTTGCTTGATCCCAGCCAATAAAGTTGAGGGGGGTGTGGGTTCTCATTCATGAAACGTCTCGAATTTTCCGCGAGGATATATAAACTGCTGATTTTCTTGTCTCCTGGCCACTTCAGTAACATCTTTCAGTGTGATTATGTAGCAGGGGGCGGGAAGCGCCTCTTTCTTCAGGCGGCTGTTCATCCATCAGGTAATGGCCTTTTAATAACTTCTTTGCTTGCTAGCTCAGCAGTTTAACCCTCGGGGCAGGTTCAAAACTTTTATCATGTAACCTTCCTTTAAATGTAAAAGACACTTAGTATAAAATTCCGTCTCTTTAACTACAAATCGGGATATAGAGTGCCTAACCCTCTCGAGCTCCCTCTCATATTGTTTTTGATGTGACTACGTTCTCATAACCGTTTTTCTTCGTTTCATAATGTAATAAAGTTTTCCTATCGTGTCACCTCCATGGGATTAGCCCTTGCATAAGCGGCCTATAGCCAAATAGGTTTTAAAAAGGTGTATTAGGAGTGCAAGTTACGCCTCCACTCATGTTGGTATTTTGGGGCCATGTAATTATACTGTTTCTTTACTGAATAGGCCTCAGTAGGTTGGGTAAATTTTTTTTATCCCTGTTCTTGTGTGCCTGGAGGGCAGCTTGAAGGTGGAGTTTGGTGTGGCCTTTGAATAGGCTTGAACTTTGAGAGCGGGTTGCCCTTTCTTAAATTTGGTTTCTGTGTGCCTCGAGCAGGCTTAACTGAGTAATTGGGAGCAAATGCACCTTGGCATGATTGGGGTTTTCTGCCCCTTTGTTGAACCTTGCGTATAAGTAATGTTGGGCTCATTGCTCAGGGATTGTAAATCTGGGGCTCGAAGCCCAAAATACATTAATAAACTGTAATTGTACATTCTTAACTTGTTGATACACAACTGTGTTCCTGTTATACTTGTTATTTCTTGATCTCGAAAAGAAAATATAACCTTTGTTCAATTTTAAATTAATTTTAATTTCGTAAGGTGAGATCTATTCATCCCAGCACCTTCTTTCACCTCTAACTACCACAGATAACTCCGTAACAATAATAATAATAATAATAATAATAATAATAATAATAATAATAATAATAATAATAATAATAATAATATAACATGAGATGCTGTCAGTTTATTCGTTTGTTTGTTCCGGACAGGATGGAAAACTTCAGGAACAATTGAGCTTAAATTCAGTAAGGATAACTTTACCTTAAACACCTTGTTACGCAAGAGATACCCAGTTTGTGATTTTACAGGAATATGTCCGAAATTAGGGTAATTTTTACCTTACATGAACTACAATAATGGGTAAACGGTTGGCCCAAAAATGGAGTGACCGCGCGAGTTGGCCGTGCTGTTAGGGGCGCGCAGCTGTGAGCTTGTATCCGCAAGATAGTGGGTTTGAGCCCCATTGTCGACAGCCCTGAAGATGGCTTTCCTTGGTATCCCATTTTCACACTAAACAAATGCTGGGGCTGTACCTTAATTAAGGCTACGGCCGCTTCCGACCCATTCCTAGGCCTTTCCTATCACCATAAGACCTATCTGTGTCGGTGCGACGTAAAGCGAATTGAAAATAAATGTGCACTATATATGACCTTGAAATTAGATGTTCTGCAAGAGACATAATATGCATTTTCTTCGTAACACTAACGGTTTTCGAGAAAATTTAGCTTTCTTGTGTTTTTGGCTCTGGTCCACGGCGAAATTATTAAAATAACGGGTAAATGGTCAGCCCTATTGAAAAATGAAGTCAATCGTGGGGTCCTGGAGTTAAATTTTCTGAGAGAAAAATCATGTGTATTTTCTTCGTAACTCTAACAGTTTTCAGGAAAATTCAACTTACGTCTTGGCTGTAGTTTCCTTCATTAATAATGAATAGGCGCGTAAGTAGACATCTCGTGAAGCCATGTTCGTCATCATTTGTGTAAAGTCGTTGTTCAGTTGCTAACAGGCTAGCTGAAGGACGATAGCATCATCCTGTGGACTGCATTTGGAGGCTACAATGTACTGACGAGAGTGTTCAGCTTGCTTATCCATAAATGAGAATTACTATGCGCCTTAGTTTATTTATTCAGGCATTTTGATTATCATCGTCATGGCATTTTATACTATCATTCCACCTTTTCAAAATTGTAAAGGTTAGATTCATGCCTAGTGTGCTTATTATTCACGTATCATTTTGTGTCATCATATTTATATTCCGTGTTTTGATGTTCAAAATATTGTGTATGATTAGTATTCATATTTAACACATATACATTTCACATTGAATTTTGCGTATTCTTAGACTATCTATTTAATATTTTATAGGTTTAGTATTCATATTTAGTCAGTATAGATATCATATCTCATTTTGCGTAGTCTTAGAATTCACATATCTTATTCAGTAATTTGTATTATTATATTTTTGTAGTCTCCCGTCTTTTTATATTCACCTTTTTCTAATATTTTATTGTGATACATTGTGTGATGACCACGAGTCCCGAGCTGAGTCCGGCGTTGTTGCCACTTACTTGTGCCAGCTCCTCACGTAATCCTTCCTATGCGACATGCGACAGAGTTTGCAACTGTGACGCTACCAGAGAACTACTACTTCTAATTCAATGCTATTTCAATTGGATATTGTCTGACAGCCCCATTAGTTTGTCCATGAAATCAACATTCGCCAGAAATATACTTTCAGTTGCTAATGGGAGCTGTCCACCCATCACGATAAATGAGATCTTCGTTCGATTCCCCATAATGTTATACTTAGAAATGGAATTGATTCTTCTAGAAAGAAATATGTTCACATAGTTTACTTACCCTACAGCACGAATAGGTATCAGGTTGACTTCCAGGTTCAAAAATTGGGAAGTTATAAAGCTAAACATTTTATCCTACTTCTTGCTAGTGTTACAACTGATCGGTACCTAACTTCTCCCACAAGCAAGTACCTTACAAGTTATCTTACACAGTTGCTAAACTATTATCGGTTGTTTAGTAGTGCCGAAATTTCGCATTTCGAACATGAGTAGATCGGGGGAAGATGCCCAACTTAGTGTTTTGAGGACGAAAATTAACATGAAAATTGAGAGTTTGAGTTAGACATAAAACAAGTATATTTTGTCGAGTGTTTTCTATATATAGACCAGTTAGTGATGCCAATCATTAGTGATTTTACGTTTTAGACATTAATTTGTAAATACATGTATTTGGTCATCTCACCCCGAGCATCGGGGTAAGATGCCAATTACATCTGAATGAGTTTCTACTACTAGTTGTATGTCATTCAGGGGACAAATCGTCTAAATGCAATTCATAAAGCATATTTATTTTGATTACCAAAAAATAAACACATACTATCCCATTAGCAGTTGAAAGGATATTACTTACTGAAATTCTGTCATTAATGAACTTAAAACCAGCAAATGGAATAATACCTTCTGTTTTCCAGGCTCATTATTTTCTTGAATAATTTCTAAAAAATCCTGGCTTCTTTTACCTTAACGATAAGTGAGAAAAAATGGTAACAATTTTCCCTATGGAAAAATCGAATTACCATAAATATGTCTTATATGTCTCTCGGTCGTGGCCATCCATCAATGGTTGATAATTTCGGATGTCCGCCAGCCATAAGACATTGTCCGGTCATCCATCTATTATTTTCATCACAGCCTGCACGGTTGTCAGGTTACACTTCCACCACATATTTTTTCCATTACACTTCCCTACACAAATTTTCGGAATACTCCCATCTCTAAGAAAGATTTATGCCAAAAATATTTGGAAGCTATTTTGAAATATTTTATGTGATCTTTCTTTGTTTCTTTTCTGATCATTTTCTTACAAGTTGCTTTACCTCGCACCGACACAGATGAACTGCAACTTCATTTTTGTTCTGCTAGTGGTTTAACTAACACATCGAAGGTTGTCGGCGACGTAAAAATAGGAAAGGTTCTAGGATTGGGAAGGTAACATCCGTGGCATTAATTGGGTGTAGCCCCAGCATTTGACTGGTGTGAGAATAGGAAACCACGGAAAACCATCTTCAGGGCCGCCGACGGTGGGATTCGATCCCACGATCACCCGAATGCAAGCTCAGAGCTACGCGACGCTAACCGCACGTCCAACACGCTTGAGTTTCAGATATTTGTTTGATAAAATAATCCTTGTATTATTCCCGTTCTAGAGTTTAATTTTACTTTCATATTTTAGGCATTCACTTTTATATTATTTTAAATATATCTTTCAAATCATCCCACTGAACGAAGTAACTAGTACCGTGCGTTAGAAATGAGTTTCCGCAGTGACCCTGGCTGGTGGTGATACTGCGTATATTGGCAAGACTCCAGCCGAGCCGTGCGGGATAAAATGCTGTTAAAGCGAAGGTCGGGGTTGGTGGTCATTAGCATGCTTACTACAAGGGAGCGAACAATTTTAGTGGGTAGTGTTCCGGGAAGGTGACAGATACACAGACGCAGTGAAAATATCATTTCACGAACGGTTTTCCGACTTAGTTCTACTGCGGTATTCGATAAGTAAATTTCGTAGCAGTCGTGCCGTATTCGATGCTCCGAAAAGCGGTAGTCCCCTAATTTCAACGGAACTTTTTGAAATTTCAGACAGATTCCTTAAAATTCTGTGTAAATCCATGCGGAAATTGGCGCAGTAGACTGACGTAACTATCTTCACAGCGCATAAAGCAACAAGAAAGATGCTACATCCTTATCCGTATAAATATTCTGTCATTGAGGAGTTGAAGTTCGCGGACGCAGAAAAAAGGATTTTTTATTGGGAGTGGTTTCAGCGGCTTATTAGTGATCATGGGAAGGAAGTACTAGACTGAATACTTTCTTTACCCAGGAAACTTGGTTTTATTTAATTCGTTATATAAATAGTCAAAGCACCTGGCTCTGAACATCTGAAAACCCACGTGCAGTTTGTGAAAGACGAATTAATTCTCAAAATATTGCATTGAATAATTTGCATTTGAATTATTAGAGGTATTAAGAAACCCCAAATAACATCAATAACTTAAAAAATAAACTAACCTAGCGCAAAAAAATTTCTAAACTAACAACACATGGGTGATCTGCATGTAAGCGATACCATTCCTGAGCCTAAAACCATAAATACATTTCTTATTCACACCAAGAAAACCCTGCATGTTATAGGTGTGGGACACAGGTGAAGCTCAGGTGTCATTTATATTTCACTGATAAGCTTTGGAGGCTATGAGCAGAGTGTACTAATCTCGAGGGTGAGAAGTTTTTTTTTATAATAGTAGAAAGGAAGTGGGGACCATAATACTACATTCTTGGAAAAAAATATTTTGCTACTTGCTTTATGTCGTACGGACACAGATAGGCCTTACGACGATGGGATAGGAAAGGTCTAGGACTGGGAAAGAATCAGCCGTGGCTTTAATTATGGTACATCCCCAGCATTTTCCACTAATTTTGTCCCACAGGAGTTCTTTTATTACCGAAATGTTGCTCACATATTTGAGCACCTTCGAATACCACCGGACTGAACCAGGAACCTGTCAACTTTGACCCATATATCCGCGTGACACTATAGTTTTCAGTTAACTGTCCAAAAGGAGACATGTTTTAAATTATTTTCTGATGAATGGTAAAGTGTTAGGCTACATCGCATATAGTTTGTGCCTATTGCTGTTCTCACCCATTTCTAAACCGAGACTGAAGTCGTGCGGTACGATATTTATAAAAATACTGCACCGTCCATCCTCTTCCGGGGTGCACTTGTTTTACAAAATTGCTCCACATTATATTGTACACGACCTGTAATCTCGTCCCTCTGTAAGTCTTCCCCTTCAGAGTAATTTTCTATCCGAGTTCCCTCTCTCTTTATTTTCTACCCCTTTCTCGTTTGTTCGTGCAAGAGGCATCTCTTCATATTAATAATCGTCGAAATATGTATATATGGAGAAGAGAATCGTGAATATATAAAAAAATCTTCTCGCAGAAAGCGTTATGATTTGGCTGAAAGTTTTTCGAAAAGATTTAAACAAAAGAAAGCCAGCTTGTAGTTTTGTGTAACTGTTGACAGAATCAAAACCATGGAACCTTCAGTTTTACGTGAAATTTAATGCACTGAAGCATGACGTTTTATTTCAAACATTGCAGATGAATTTGCCGGGAGAATTCAGTGACTATGCCACTCGGCTATCAAGTCTCTTACTATCGAGAAAAGATGTAGGGAATACCTTCTTTAATCGTCATTAGCTTCATGAGAAGCAAACATAATTGGAAAGTCTACTTTTTCTTCTTGTTATTATTTGCTTACTATTCGGTAATCGGCCGACTAGGGACCACGATAAGCTTAATTATACATTCTGGAGTTCATTCAGTTTTCGATGGATCCAGTTGGTTTTCATTAGCTCAGCGTTCATCCGATCACTTTGCACCAGTTGTCCACTTCATATCCAGGAGAGTCCCAAAAGTCAAGATGCTTGTTCTGATAATGCCTCTTTTGTGTGCGTATCTGGTCGCAGACCCATTTCTTCGAGGTCTTTCTTGACGTTAACCTACCATGGAATTATAGTTTTTGGTTTTGAGATGTTGATCCGATGGTTAAGAGAGGAGAAAATCTGCAGTTTATAAACCCTCGGGGAAGGTTCGAGTTCTTTCATGAATAAATTAGCCACACCCGCTCAATTTTATTGGCTACCTTAAAGTTACACACCAAATCGAAGAAGCCTGTGATAGGCTGAAAATTAATTACCGAAATAATATGGATTGGCTGAATTCAAAACTGACGGAATGAAAGATCAATATTGCCAACCCAAAACTGATTGAACGGAATTTAGTAAATACAAAATGTCTTCAAAAAGTTCCTTCACTTCGCACCAGGGTGCATGATCATAGTTTTTTAGCAGAGACATCAATGAGAGAATGTCCAAACTTCTTGATGAATGGAAAACAAAAACAAGTAGAAATTCACACAGTTTTGGAAACTTCACAATAAGAATATTACGTCAAATTACTTCTGACTAAAGGTTTAAGTAGGTCTAGCTTCAAGTTCAGTGTTTGTCCTGTAGAGGAGTTCTTTTAGGCCCAAGATTTAAATGTGCGGCGTAGTGGTGTACCTCCCGGGACAGTTTTTTCTGCTACCTCTTTCAGATTAATTTCTTCTGTTGCAGTTTCAAAATTTTTTGGTTTTACTGTCATATCATTCGCAAAAGCTAAGCAGTCTATTTCTACTCCGTTTTTCTTTGTCCTAGTCCTTAAAGGTCTGAACCTTGTAGTATCTGACGCAACTCCTGTGCTGCTGTTTCCAGTACACAATTTAACAATAGTGGTGAGAGTCCAACTACCTGATAACACCCGTTTTAATTTCAAATGGTGCAGAGTAGCATCCTTGCAATTTTACTTTGGAGATGGTATTAGTGAGGGTTGCTCGTATTACAGCTAGCAGTTTTTCGTCCACTCCCTTGTCTGCAATTATTTGTAGCAACACATCGTGGTCAGTGGAGTCGTATACCTTTCTGAAGTCTACAAATACACTCACGTATGTTCGGCCTCCCAACATATGATACAATATCTTATTATCGTTTAAAAATTGTGGATCTGTTCTGATGCCGATTATCCTTTCCAAGACCCTCCTTGGAATTCTCCAAGCGAGCGCCCAACTTTCTGTTCTAGTCGTTCTAGGATGGATAACAATAGAATCTTGTATGCTACTGAGAGTAATGAGATACCACGATAGTTATATTTGATATTTCCTTTCTTACGTAATGGATGAATTAAAGCTACTTTTCAAGCCTCCCTAAGTTGTTCCTTCTCCCACATGTCAATAATGATCTTATGCAGGATGTCTATTGCTTCCTCCGGGGTGTATTTCCACAGTTCTACGATATGCAGTCTTTGCCAGAGGCCTTGTTGTCTTTTAGTCTCCCTATTTGGCGTTTGATCTCATCGCTATCCGGGAAAGAAGACGGCAGGTTTTGGCACGTTGATTTGTTGATTCTGATGGGGTTAACTGGTTTATCACAATTTAGAAGTTTTCGGCAAGGACCTCGCAGTTTTCTTCGTTTAATGTTACAATTTCCTTTGAAAGCAGAGGTAGGGAAGCGTGTACCCTTGCATCTTCTTTTTAAAACTCCTTAGTAGTAATAATAATAGTAGTAGTAGTAGTAGTAGTAGTAATAGTAGTAGTATTATTCGATATGTCCAACTGAGGATTGCGCTGACTTATTTCATTTAATGTTACTTCATTTCCTCCTAATATCCCTTCATTCGTTCACCGATTTACTTTCACTCTTTACTTTTTTGGATTTCCCTAAAAATTTATGTTTGCCTACTAAAATTCTAAATTCTAAATTTTGCTTTATACTGAATATTTATTTCGGTAATAACAGTTTCTAGTAGATCTTCGTTTTTTTCTACTAACCAATTTTAGGCCTATTGCTGTTTTTCAGGTTTGGAAGATTAGGGTAATTCCGGGAGAGTTGCCGCACTTTTTATGTCTTTTGTTATATCTTGGCATATTTACTTTAAAAATTGTTGCAAATTCATCGAGCATAATTTGAAAACATGTACATTTTATCAGGGATGAACAAAATATTGGCAATTGAAAGTAAATGGGAGAAAGGAGGGAACAAAGGAATTGTTGCATCTGCGGCGTCTCTCCCTGGATCCCGGTATAGATGCCGACTTTGCTCGGGAGAGATGCCGCAAGTAAAATAATTAATGACAGAATCAAATTTAAGCCAATTTCTTCAACTTTAATATAACCGAACACTAGAACGTACTACAAGACAATTATATCCGCACAATATAATCATTCAATGGAAAAAATCTATCTGATAATTTACAACATTAAATTAATCATATTTTAATTTCGATTTACTATAAATGTGCATGTGCAATGGATTCTTCACTGTGTTATATAAAACGCCACGGCACTTAACACCCTTGAAAGGGCTCTGGCCTGCACAGCGACCGCTGCTCAGCCCGAAGGCCTGCAGATTACGAGGAGCAGTGTGGTCAGCACGACGCATCCTCCCGGCCGTTATTCTGGGCTTCCGAGACTGGGGCCGCCATGTCACCGTCAGATAGATTCTCAATTCCAATCATGTAGGCTGAATGGACCTCGAACCAGCCCTCAGGTCGAGAGAAAAAACCCTGGCCTGGCCGGGAATCGAACCCGGAGCCTCCGGGCGAGAGGCAGGCACGCTATCCCTACACCACGGGACCATCGTGTTATATAAAGGAAACATCAAAATCATAATGAATATAATTCTGTCCTGACATAGTAATTTGGAAACATGTCTAAGGCAGGATTCTTGAATCAAAAACTGATGTTTATCCTCTTACAAGTTTTTACAGATTGTTTCTTAAATCTTTGTTCTCTAGAAATTTTGCTGCAACAGTCGTTATATGTAGAGCAAGATTCATGCAGTCACTGTTTGTAACTCAAACACTGGATACAGTCATCCTTTCTTGAATATCATTTTGACTTCGGTGATTATTGAAGTAGCTATACCTGCTGGACCCAGAGAGCCCTTTTCCAGATTTCGTGACTGCATTCTAAGTTTCTGTGTTCGTTCCGGAATTCTGTAGTATCATTCTGCCTCCCTGATCAGTATGTCCTTGGCTTTCAGTCTTTTAACAGCCTCTCTTAAATTTCCCTGTGTCCATTGAGGTCTTTTAACAGTTTGCCCTTACTTTTATATTGAGCTGGCATGTCGCAAATTTTTATTGCTGAAAATAATATAATTTTATATAATAAAATAATGTTACCAATGAAATTAATAAAAATAGATTATGTATATCAAGAATCGTGAGACGATAAAATATTCGAATAAAATACCGGTACACTCTGAATAGTATTGAATGTTTCCAGATCGCTTGTAGAATCTGACAGCAATGAGGCATCTCAGCCGGATTGTTGTGCGGCAACTCTCCCAACTATCAGGGAGAGACGCCGCACCCTCCTGTTTTCATACCTCAAGGCTATCATGGCCCAAAATTAGCTTACTCTCAACTACAGTTATGTTTCTGACGTCTACTGTACTAAAAACGTCTGATTTAAGCATTTGAAGCCAACTTAATATACAATAAATTAACACACACAAAAACTTTGTCAGGAGGAAACATGTACTCGCCTCATGATATCGGCTATAATTGGCGTAATATACGAGCAAATTTCGTCACACTCGCAGACAGTAGTTCTTCCTTAGAAACTGAAAAACCACACATATTACCATCTGGCTGTAACGATGGGAACCTTCAGCTACAGTGTATGCAGCATCTCTACCGGGGCGGCATCTGTCCCGGATTTACCTTACTTTATCAGCCTGTTAATATCCATTCCGTGTAGCTGTCAGAAGAATTTCAATTGCCATTTTCTAATTGTATCGTGATTTTACAGTATGTCTCTCCTCTGGTTTTCTTTACATTCAAATTCCTTTTTCGTATTTTTGCCCTCCTAGAATTTTTCTGAGAATGTTCCTTCTTGTTTTTAAATCTGGCATTGCCTATTGGGCAACCGAGGATTGCGTTGACCTATTTAACGTAATGTTTCTTCATTTCCTCCCAATATCTCTTCATTCGTTCACCGATTTACCTTCTGCGTTCTTCTGTCCTTCTGTTCTTCTGCCTGATATCCAACAAAAGAAGAAATTATTCTCCCTACAGATCATGAAGGCCCTTGGGAGGGTGGAAGGTCAAGGCTTCCACTATCCGTAACTTCGGCACTTGATGGGGTGGAGTGGTGATCTCTACCCAAGCCGTCTTAGCCCCAGGAATTAATCTGGTACTCAATTTTGGTGTAGGCTGAGTGATCCTCAGGACCATGTGCACCTCAGGAAGTGGAACTCTCGTTTCTTAATTTTTTTACTCCTGACGCGGAATCGAACCCGCGTCCTTTTGGGCGACCGAGCACGCCTTTACCGCCTCGGCTAGACAGCGCTTGCCTAATATCCGATAGTTGTGAAAAATTACTGATTTATGCGAAGAGGTTCTAAGTATAGGATTACTGTATGATGCTATGTAAGAATTCAAAAGATTTTGAAGCAGTGATCTAATATTTGAAAAGTCCCCTGTGGGTGGGGGTGATAGAATAATACCCATGATACCCCCTGCCTATCGTAAGAGACGACAGAAAGGGGCCTCAGGGTCTCTTAAATTGAGAACTTGGGTTGGCAACCACTGTGTCCTTACTGAGTCCTGGTATTGCTTCCACTTACTTGTGTCAGGCTTCGACCAATCTTAGTCTACCCTTGTTCATTTCCGACCCAGATGGTATTGGGCTACGAGGCCTGGAGAGTCTTTTCATTTTCACGCTTTTCGTGTCCCTTGTCTTTTTTTCGGCCGCTAGTTTCATTTTTCGAAGTGTTTGACTCCTTCCATTTTTCCCTCTGATTAATTAATAAAGGATGTTTGCCTAGTTGTACTTCCTCTTAAAACAATAATCATGACCACCACCACCACCGCTGACAACACCACCAATATTCGAATATTGGGGATGTTCTATACAAACTTCAGGAGATTGCAAGAATAGTAACTAAATTTCCAGTTTCGATACATCGACATACTACAGTCACTAATTTCTAGGATTGGGCACACAGGTTTGATGTGACGCACTACGAGAAATAAGTTGCACCACGACATTGTGCCGTGATTTCTTTCCATGTTCCAGCAAGAGGCAGTTGCCTGAATACAATGTAAACAGAACTAAGCTCTTTGTTGCGAAGGGTTGTTGAATGAGAGCAGTTTAACAAGAGAATGGCCACTGTTTGAGTAAAGGGCAGCTGTCAACTTCTGAAAAAATGTCGGTAGATCCACTATAGAAGCGTTTCAAATGATGAAGCAAGTGTACTGCGACAATGTTTGGGCCGCAGTGCTGTGTTTAAGGGCTACAACGCTTTACGACTGAGAGAGATTTAGGAGGATGATGAGCGTTCTGGAAGTCATGAACAAGCTGAACTGAACGCATGATCGAAGATGCTAAATCAAGCAGCCGTGCGATAGGTTCCTGAAAATGTCTTTCAGCAGTGTTTCCAACAGCTATACTAACGTGTATAGCGGCCAAAGTTGTCTAATTTGAAGGGCGATGTAGAACTTTGTTTATGTACACCGTATTGCATGGCTGTCTACATTCTAGGCGCCAGTTCACGAACGTAATCACTGGGGGAGTTTACCATATTGTTGCAGTTTACCATATGGTTGCCTTTTTATTTACATGTGTCCGTGAGCATCGTGACACGATTACCCCGGAACTAAGTTTTGGATGCCATTTCCAATTCAATGCGTTGTTCCGTTGGTAATCTCACTCGATGTTGAGACAGGATTCTGAGTTAGCCATCTCTAAACCATTCTCTACTATCCTAGTAAATGGGCCCAATAATTACAGTTACACACACACTTCCCCATACTCACATTAGATAGCGATGATAATCAAATAAATCTCAAAACCAAACTAAACCCCATGGCGCAACAGCCCCGAAGGGCATTGGCATACCAAGCGACCGCTGCTCAGCCCGAAGGCCTGCAGATTACAAGATATCGTGTGGTTAGCACAGCGGATCCTCTCGGCCGTTATTTTTGGCTTTCTAGACCGGTGCCGCCATCTCACCGTCAGATAGCTCCTCAATTATAATCACGTAGGCTGAGTGGACCTCGAACCAACGCTCAGACGCAGGTAAGACTCCCTGACCAGACCGGGATTCGAACCCGGGGCCTCCATGTAAGAGGCAGGCATGCTAGCCCTACACCGCGGGGCCGGATGAATATATCTCAAACTAATAATAATAATAATAATAATAATAATAATAGTAATAATGATAATAATAATAATAATAACAATAACAATAATAATAATAATAATAATAATAATAATAATAATAATAATAATAATAATAATAATAATAATAATAATAATAATAATAATAATAATAATAATAATAATTTTGAAAAGGAACGTCTTGTGCAGAAACAATTCAAAATCTTAATCATCAGAAAGCACTGCTTTAGAAACAAAGGTCTGGTAATAACCTTTGTAGACTTCATGAAAGTATATGACTCTGTTGATAGATATACACTCTTCAATGAACTGGAAGAATTTGGTACAGATAAAAAGACCTTAGCAATAATTAAGCAGGCAGTAGCAAACAAAAAACCTAAAATGTTCTCGGTAAAATCCCAAATCCTTTTGAAATCACAACTTTTGTTGGACAAAGTGATGGTTTTCACCAATGCTTAACAACCGTGTTTTAGTGAAAGTGATCACTGAATATAAAATCAAAAATCTAAAAGAAAACGTATGCAGAAAATCAGAATTAAATACAAAAGCTCCAGCCATAAACTGAACTGTCTCTTCTTTAAAGACACCGCACATACTACAGAAATCAACCTTTTGAAAGAGACAGCAGAGAAAGCAGGGATACACATTTCCATTGGGAAGAAGAAATTTAGTGTTTTATTATTATTAATTATATACGGTCGTATCTGCACACACTTTTTCAAAACATAACCGGTTTTTGGACACTAAGGTCCATCATCAGTGTTAACTTTTAAATTTAATTCCACATGAGTGTGTCGTCAAAATTGGTTAAAATGAGTTTAAAATGTAGCCCTGTTGACTTCAACTGAAAATAAGAAAAAGAAAAAACAAGTGTAAAAGTATGAAAATAATACATATAAACTAACAATGTTGTTGTAAAATGTATGGACATACCATAGGAAGGTCTGACTTTTCCTCGTGCTCATGCTGTTGATCGAGTACTGACAAACGTTCAGGTTTAAGTACGGAACCGCGCTGCAAGCACATGATGTTACGTCACCTCAAGGTTGCGTTGGATGCACCTGATGTTACGCCAATTCAGGATTGTAAACAAAATGTTGCTTGCGACTGTTTCATTTACAATTTTATCTGGATCCCTTGTCTCCGCCAAAAATATCTCAATGTTTTCACGTGTATTTCATTCATATCCATAATTACCCTTAAAATTAATTTCATGTCCTTTTGGATCCCTAAAAAGCTGTGGTTATTGTTGTAAATGTGTTCCGAAAAAGCTGAATATTTGTTGTAGTTTATTGCCTTGAAATGTTCTTGATATCTTCGATTTAAGGTTCGCCCAGTTCTTCCTACATGAAACATTTTACAGTCGTCACAAGTGAGCTTGTATACTCCCGAATTGGTATATATATATCTTTTTTATTTTGACACTATTGACGACACGTTAGTATTTTTAAATGGAGACCTCATTACTCCCGAAACACTTCTGGGTTGTTTGAATTTGCTTGACAGCAACATTAAATTCACTATGGAGAAAGAAATCGATAAAAGTTAACTTTCTTGAACCTCACATTAACAAAAACTAACAATAGAATAGATTTCGATATTTTTAGGAAACCCACACAGTCCATCACCACCATCAACAAAAACTCCAACCACCCAGGAACTCACAAACAAGCAGCTATATTAATAGATGTTTAAAACTTCCCCTGAATAATGAAAACAAACTGAAAGAAATTAGAATAATAAAACAAATTGCTAAAGCAAATGGATACAACCCAGAAATGATAGACAATATTATATGTAAGAAACAAAACTGAGAAAAAAAAGGAAAAAGAAAGAAAATCTATGAACGTAACCAATTTGTAACATTTACGTATTTTAGAAGTTTTTAAAATCGCGAATATATTTAAAAAATTTCAACTTAAAACAGCATTTAGAACCAGAAATAAAATATCAGAACATATACATAAATTGTACATAGTGTCAATAAAAAAGATATATATACCAATTCGGGAGTATACAGGCTCATTTGTGACGACTATAAAAAGTTTTATATAAGAAAATCTGGGCAAACCTTAAATCACAGATATCAAGAACATTTCAAGGCAATAAAGTATAACAGATATTCAGATTTTTTGGAACACATTTACAACAATAACCACAGCTTTTTAGGATCGAAAAGGACATATTGCAGAGTAATTATGGATTTGAATTAAATACACGTGAAAACATTGAGTTATTTTTGGCAGAGACAAGGGATCCAGATAAAATTTTAAATGAAACAGTCGCAAGCAACATTTTGTTTACAATCTTGAATTGACGTAACATCAGGTGCATCCAACGCAACCTTGAGGTGACGTAACATCATGTGCTTGCAGCGCGGTTCCGTACTTAAAGCTGAACGTTTGTCAGTACTCGATCAACAGCCTGAGCACGAGGAAATTCAGCCCTTCCTATGGTATGTCCATACATTTTACAACAACATTGTAAGTTTATATGTATTATTATCATACTTTTACACTTGTTTTTTCTTTTTCTTATTTTACAGTTGAAGTCAACAGGGCTACATTTTAAACTCGTTTTAACCAATTTTGACGACACACTCATGTGGAATTAAATTTAAAAGTTAACACTGACGATGGACCTTAGTGTCCGAAAACCGATTATGTTTTAAAAAAGTGTGTGCTGATACGACTGTATATAATAAATAATAATAAAATAACTACATCAGCACTGTTAATAAGAAATGGCTTTGATATTTTATAAGGAAGAAATCTAGGGCAAATTTTTAATATGCTCCCAAATATCTAGCACGAAATATGGAAAAATGTTAAGAGTAAAAAATGTAGGCCTAGTTCAGAGAAATAATTCAGCCTAATGGTTTGAGTAAAGAAGCAAACAAAACAGGATCACAAATATCTCAACTAGCTTATCAATTTACTAAGGATATTTACAACAAAAGTCAATGTCAATAAAATCAAAGCTTCATCATTACAATACTGTCATAAAATCGCAGTGCCTGATGTTTGGTCTTACACAAATCGAGAGAAATTGATGAATTAGAAAAGAAGGACAGGAAAGTGTCATGAAACATGTTTGGTCCACAAAAAAATGAAAATGAATGGAGGAAAAGGAACAATAAAATATTTATTTGAAAAATGAAATGTTTTCAGGCATTATCAGAAAAAGGAGAATGATCATTCATTATCATTTATTCGAAATGAGTCCAGACAGGCCAACCGACAGAATATTTGAACATTTTAAAGAGAGAGAAAAAATCAAAATCAGATGGTTCATCGAAGTTAAACAGGATATGGCTGAGCTGGGTATCGAAGAAATAAATTATTTGTTATAGCCATTTTCAGAAAAAAGTTAATGAGTTTGGAGATTTCCAGGATAAAGCGAAGATGCAAAGATAATGTGTTTGGATGGAGGAAAGCAGGAAGGAACATAGACAAGAATGAATGGGAGGAAGAAAATCGTGAAGTTACTTAACGTGGTCCACAGATAGCCGAAATCGAAGTAATAATAATAACATTTGGTAATTTTATTTATAAACAGTGTGATCAAGTATGAACAAATCGACAATATCTCACAGTGAAATGGTTGTTCATTAATTGCATCTGAAAGGTAATAAAAAGAATAAAGATAACTATAAATTATTGGAATTGGAAAATTATGGGAGAAATTTTTAAAGGTCCTTTCCTTACTTTGGACACTGTTTTAACATTCACACGTTCTAGGGCAGGGATGGCGAACCTATGCCACGCGTGTCACCTAGTGACACGCGAACACGATTTTTGAACATAATAAATTTTTTATAGAAGTCTTGTACTACAGACTGTACATATCCCGTGGATCGTATAGTCATAGTGTTTGACGTGTAAGAAATAAATATAGAAAACCTGGCCGTCAGTTAGTCAGTGAGTGAAGTTTGACTTGTGTGTGGTAGCCAGTAGCGCGTAATTATTCATTGTGTGTAACTGTTTATTGAATGTCGTTTGTATACAGACCTCACAAACATGTTTTCGGTGCCGAAGAAACAGAAACTTAACAAAGTTAGTGACGGGATTCTTCAAGAACAGCGGACAAGTGAATTCGAAGCGATAGAAAGAAGCAATAAAGCTTTGTGTTGCCTGTGCTTGAAAACCGTCGTGTTCCGCACATTTAATGTAAAGCGCCATTTCGAGATGAATCATTTAAATGGTCGTTCCATGCCAGTTGCAGAAAGAAGACAATACACAAAACAAACTAGTTGTTTTGTATCATCTTTCAGGCCAAGGAATAATATCAGTGCGGTTGTTTCCATCTGTCTCAGAGCATATTAGAGCATGGGAAACAGATTTCTGACGGTGAGTTCTTGAAAGAGACTTTCTTATTGACGTCCGATACGTTAATTGAAGACATTCCTAACAAACAACAAATAATTAACAGAATTAAAAAAATGCCAGCCACCCATCCGAAATACTGTCAAGGGTAGAATAATAAGAATGAGTGAAGATGTTTCAGAGCAATTTAAAGCTGATTCGAATATCTCCCAGATGTATTCCGTATGTCTTAATGAAAGCACGGATGTGACCTTACAAGAAAGGATTGCTATGTTTGTCTGATTTTCGTGTGTTAATGCGATCAGGGAGGAATTAGTTAAATTGTGAGTTTACGAAATACGGCAATAGGTAAAAATATAACGAAGGATGTGAAGCAAGAACTTGTATTAATAATGGGGTTTGACTTACAGAATATTGCCTCAAGTATGGTGGGTATTCATAATGGGTTTCTGAAATTTCTCTTTAAAAAATTAAACATCCTATTTTACACTTCCATCGTATGTTTCAACCAGGAAGCCCTATGTGCGACGGAAGGTATGGAATCATTTGAAAGAGTACTCTCGGTGGTAACTAAAATTGTGAACTTCATAACTGCACGTGCTCTAAATAATCGCCAGTTCTTGAAAATGTTACACGAAGTGGAATCTCATTGTGGCGTACTTGTAATGTACAATAATGTTCGCTGGCTGAGTCGTGGGCAATTACACCAGAGGCTTGTCGAATTCTTGGACAAAATTCGCTTCTTAATGATAGAAAAGTACCAAGAATTCCCAGAACTCACGGAACCTATTTGGCTGTGCGAATGAATGTTCCTTCGTGATTTTAAAGCAATATACGATGTTATGAATAAGGAACTACAAGGAAAAGGACATACTGCAGATATATTGTTTGAGATCATAAAATCATTCCAGAGAGAACGTGTATTCGTCAGGGATGTTGAAACAAGGAATATCGAGTACCTTCCTTCACTTAAAGTACAACTTGAACTGATGTCAAATTTTGCAAATCAATTAACTTTTGAAGGCATAGAAAGTATATGTAAGAAGTATGTGGGCGTCTCACAAAATCCAAAGCAAGTAACTTCCAAGAGATTTTCCCAATTTCGAGATCTGGAGAAAACATTGCAGTTTATTACAAAACCTCATATTGCACAAATTAGTGACATTAAGGTAATTTTTACTGACCATTTAGAAGTGGAGTTGGCTGAATGTGAAACGCTGCGTGAACAAATTCGTACAACTTGGTACTTGGCGAATCATGGGTGAAAATAGACTGTGCTGTTGATGGCGGATACTCTCTCCAGAAGCCAGGCAACTTAATACCTGAACAATGGGACAGCATCCCACAAACTTTTCGGTGATGAAGATACTTGCTACAGTATTACTTACTTTGTTTTGGTTATCATATGCCTACGAACAGCTATTTTCTACAATAAACGTTGTGAAGTCAACAGTTAGAAGCCGTCTCGGTTCATACCTAAGTGCTTCTTGGGTGGCATTGAAGACAAGAAGTTATAAACCTAATATAAATGACATGGGTACTAAATGTGAGAACGACATTTCACTTGAAGTCCATTAGCAATATTAGTATTTTTAATTGTTATATCTAATAACTTGTGATGACTAAGTATGTTACAATGGGAACTTATTATATATATTTATACAAGTAATGTTAGGTATTCTCCAAACTTACATACTTAAAAATGTATTTTAATGTATTTGCAAAATACAACCACGAATCATGCAATCAAATGTATTTACAAGATATATATTAAATAAACAAGTAAATAAATAAATGACTAAATGAATAAGTAACATATTATGAAACATAATGGGGAATTCAGAAAGGAAGCCGGTGGGAGGGAGGGTTTTTAGCCATTCCTTAAAAGAAAATAACAAGTGGCACAGCAAGCAGTTAAGAATAATGAACCAGACTTAAATTGGCACACTAGCTGGAAAAGGTTCGCCATCCCTGTTCTAGGGTGTTCACTCTCAAAGTGATCAGTTCACACTTCGAACTGCCAGAGCGAACGACGACGCGTCAAGCATGTGTTAATTCAATAACATCTAACGCTATAGGCTCTGACGGTAACTCCATATCATTAATTAAAAACAGCATCGAGGCCTTGCTACCAATATTCACTCATATCTTCAATTACTGCTTGACAAAGTGTGTATTTTCCGACATTTGGAAAGATGCGCTGGTAAGGCCCGTCCCGAGAAACTCTTCGTTAAATTCCCCATCAGACTATCAGCCAATATCCATTCTTCCATCTCTTTCGAAAGTATTTCAACGACCGTTAAGGACTGTATGGTCAAGCACCCGCTCCCTTACCGAGCTCGATAGCTGCAGTCGCTTAAGTGCGGCCAATATCCAGTAATCGAGAGATAGTGGGTTCGAGCCCCACTGTCGGTAGCCCTGAAGATGGTTTTCCGTAGTTTCCCATTTTCGCACTAGGTAAATGCCGGGGCTGTACCTCAATTAAGACCACGGCTTCTTCCTTCCAATTCCTAGGCTTTTCCTATCCCATCGTCGCCATAAGACCTATCTGTGTCGGTGCGACGTAAAGCAAAAAGCGCGCTCCCTTATCCCTTCAGTCAGGCTTTAGGAGAAGATACGGCACTACGGCAGCCTAACAGCGAATGTCAGACGATATCAGACATGCAACAGATGAACGGAACATGATTTTGTTTGTTTTATTGGACGTCAGAAGTACGTTTGATGCTGATACCTCCCAGAGTCTTCTGTGCAAATCTCAACATTAATAGAACAACGCTACAGGTTTTCATCTTCTGAGTGGCGGAATAAGGTACTGTAGATATATGGTGTTCCACATGATTCGGTTTTGGTTCCATTACTTTTTTTGATCAATATCAATGACATTGGTGAAATATTAAAATATAGTAAGTACCATATTTATGCAGATGATCCAGCACAAATCTCACGTAGAGTGACCAGGACTTGTCCAAGTGACATGAGTACAGCTACTGACCATGCTATAGGCCTACTGCTGAATTACTGGGATTGCGAGAAATTAGCAGAATTTGTAAAAATTTAATTTAACTGAATTCATGAAAATGTTCAGTTATAATATTTTAAAGTACGGAATAAATTTGCAGTAAAGAACATAAATATTATTTTAATAATCATACTCAAAATCCGTCATACTTCCACTTTTACCTTAATATTTGCGGATTTAGCCGAGTCCCACCAATACTAATTGTTGTCAGGATGACATATTTCCCGAATGTCATTACTCAGTACAATCCATACCCCAGTCTCACGGCCATGGATGAGACTGGAACTTCGGTGGAAGCCATACGTTGCTCTGGCCTGTGGTAAGGGATGGATGTAAAATAAACTGAATCCATCAAGAAATGCCAGCAGGCAGGCAAAATTCTGAATACTTCCAAATCTGTGTCAATATTGCAGATTTAGTTAGGTCACTCTTATTAGATTTTCCTGGAGGGGAACTAAATTTAACAACATGTCATATTCAGGGTTATTTAAGGTAGTATTGATGTACTAGATTCATGTAGGCAAGTTTATGAGGCATTGAACGACTTTCCATCAGTTGGGTGAATTATCATGACCATGTGATTAGCTGTATTGCTATTTTGTCGTTAAGAAAATCGGGGCTCATTAACACAAGTTACAAAAGAGGTAAAACATTGTCTTCAGTGATGGAAATACCTACAACCAAGTAAAGAAATAAAATACTCCACTTAAATATTGGGTAGTAGGCTACTCACTCATTTCCGTGTATATAATCAACCGGAAACTAGAACGTTTAACGGTGTTGTAATAGAGATGCTGAGGGACCTTGCTTGCATCGGAGACTGAAGAGCTCAGTAATATGATTACGAAGAATAAACATAGCGCCAATGCATTATGACAAAGGAAGAATACATTAGTATGCAATGATGACTGGCATATGATTATTTGAGTGAGAGCGTAAATATTTACTCACCAGTAGATCAGAGGTAATCATTCAGCGCTTCAAGATTCCACTTGAATTGCAACTTCACATTCTAAGATGGCATTTCATTTTTGCATTTCTGAAGTCGGTTGTATCTCTAGGGGTCGTCACTGCTAACAAGTGCACTTCGCGAGCTTTTTCTACGTTGAAGTCTGGAAATAAAGAAAGGAAGACATTACCCTATCAATCCACAAAGCGTATAAAGCTAACCTTAATAAACATATCTACAACTGTTAGTAAATTTAATAACTATCAGAGTACTTTATTTAGTTGGATAGCAGTGGAATTGATGGTTGTTGTTGGACTAAGTACAATTTTCGTTCATTAAATAAAGTCTTTCAAGATAATTCATCCAATTTTAAATGTCGACACATTTCTAATTTGAAACACTAGAGTGGTAAACGATGCTCCAGTAGATAGGGGAACTCACGGAAGTCCTTATTTTACCTGTGGCCTCTCACAGTAACGTAAAAAACATTGAGATGAAGACCAAAACCCTCCCACACAGAAACATGTCGAACGTATCTTCTAGAAAATATTTTGATTTTAGTTTACAAACTTGTGTACTTTTTATCACTCTCCGGCCCACGTACGGTTCCAAAACTATAAATTCATTCTACGTCAGCAAGATGCGTTGTTTGGTTAAGTGTTCGCGTCTAAAGTACATATTACACGCAAAAGCAAGATTATAGTTTTAAGTGACAGTGGACTTTGTGATCAAGATTTACAAGGAATCTGAACCACAAAGACGTAACATTTGAAAAACTTAAACATGAAAATGAAATGTCGTATGGCTTTTAGTGCCGGGATATCCCAGGACGGGTTCGGCTCGCCAGGTGCAGGTCTTTCTATTTGACTCCCGTAGGCGACCTGCGTGTCGTGATGAGGATGAAATGATGATGAAGACAGTACATACACCCAGCCCCCATGCCATTGGAATTAACCAATTAAGGTTAAAATCCCCGACCCGGCCGGGAATCGAAGCCGGGACCCTCTGAACCGAATTGGCTAGCATACTCTCCTCAACTCTCGAAATAGTCGTAAGATACCACTTGTATTGCTATGTTACTGCAACTGATAACTACATCAATTTGCTAGTTAAAAGAAACAAGAAAGCAGAGTTACCTCTGTACAGGTCAATAGAACCTTGGAGGAGTGCAGGATAAAAGCTTTCACTTTCTAATACTTCGGAACTGCAACTGTGGCAGAGCGGTTAGCTCTATGTCCAGCGTCCGTTGTCACCAGGAGCTAATCTGGTTCTTATTTCTCATATAGGCCGAATGACCCCCAGGGTATAGAAACCCTGTCCTTCCGGTTGTTCTGGGAATGCCTTTACCGCCTTGGCAAGGCAGGCTCGAAATTTTGCAAATGAAAACTGTGAAAGATCACCGATTGACACTAGGGAATAATCCATTGCATAGAAAAGACTAGGTACCAGTATGGAAGGTTTCCGTTTAGTAAATCATTGTTTTGTATTTCTAGATAGCGTTAGAAACGAGCTGAGGAGTGGTTAGAATAATTTCTAACGTAGCCTTCCAGTTTAGTCAAAATTGGTTTAAGGATGGCTTTCAACTGAAGCACGCATTTCCATGCCCAATGAACACAGCAGCAATTTGCTCGTAAATTCTAGAAAAATATTTAAATTAATTTATATGTAAAAAAATTAAGCTAAAATAAAATTCTTACATAATTATCATAAGAATCCAGGTTTTGCTTGTGTATAAACTAAAATCTAGTATTGACATGCGAAATATGATTGTATTAGTGGTATGGCGTTGGTGTGATGGAGGTTCGGGCAGCTGTGTAAGCTACGTACGGGAATAACAAATCGCTCATCTCATTAGCTCCTCGGATAGTTTATGTGGCGGTCGACAGGGGCTCCACTGTTGGAATGTGTTGTACGACCTGGGTGGGCGAGGGTGCTGGTTTCAATCCCTGACACAGGCGTGGGTTGAAATGTATTGAGTTAGACTGACTGGCTTAACGTGGGTGTGACCAGGTAACATATAAGTCCTTTGGATTGGAAATACAGATTCTCATCACCGTTTTACGCAGTTGAAAGATGTGACTCGATGGCTATACCGTATTTCAGTTACAAATGTTCTAACCCATCATTCTTATTCTCCATAGTTGGGACTCTTCATATTAAGGGAACCGATCAATTCCATAACTTTTTAACTCTGTTTATATCATCATGTTACATGTTCCTATACCTCACTTGATAGCTAGGTGAGTTGGTGAGTTATGTTCTGGATGGATCACCAATTGCCACAAGGTTTAGACCTAATCAAAGTTCCCCAACTTAGTGTCGAGGTTACGAATAGAGAAAAACCTTTACCCTTCACTCGACAGGCGTCTTCATGACCTGTGTGGAAATGGCTTTTACTAAAAACATTGGTTAATTAGCTACTTTATACAAAATGAACTAAAGATGAAAGTGAGTAAGGAAGAAGTAAAGAATTGGAAGGAAAAAAGGAAATAGGGAAGGAATGAGGAAGGAAGGAAGGAAGGAAGGAAGGAAGGAAGGAAGGAAGGCTATTGGCTTCACGTCGCACCGACACAGATAGGTCTTATGGCGACGATGGGACAGGAAAGGCCTAGGAATGGGAAGGAAGCGGCTGCGGCCTTAATTAAGGTACAGCCCCAGCTTTTGCCTGGTGTGAAAATGGGAAACCATGGAAAACCATCTTCAGGGCTGCCGACAATGGGGTTCGAATCCACTATCTCCCGGATGCGGGATAACAGCTGCGCTCTCCTAACCGCACGGCCAACTCGCCCGGTAATTTACTTTATTCTTGTTCAGTGGACTTATAGTAGATTCACAAAACAACTGTAGATGCAGAAGTTTCAGTTGCCCTACTTTTTCCCGATATGGGTTGAGGGGTAGGTCTTCGTTCTCTTACTCACTTAATTAGAAATATATGATTACTAACAAATGTACCCGTGCTTCGCTACGGTATTCTACATTCTATACGGATATCGAAGTAAATACTGAACGTGCATTAAATAAGATTGTTTTAAAATTGCATGTCTCTTAGCGTTATCCGAGAAATAGCATGGGGAGGTCCCCGTACATTGTTTCCAATGTAAAGTGTGGGTTGCGGAGTTGTGATGATAACGGCAGGCTCACTTACCTACTGCCATTCACAACCGAGTTGGGAAGTTTACATTACAATTTCAGGCCCCATTGCCTACTACGCGGTCACAATCGAATTGGGGAGTTTTCGTTACAATGGCAGACCCCTTTCCTACTTCCAGACGGATTACAGTACAGTTGAGGAGGTTTTATTATAATGGAAAGCAACTTCCTACTACCAGACAAAATTGAGTTGTGGAGTTATCATTACAATGACATGCCCTTTTTCCTTCTGCCAGGCAGCTTACTGCCAGTCGCACAGAGTTGGTGAGTTTCCATTAAAATAGTAGGCCACTATGCTTAATGCTAGTCACATTTTAGATGGGTACATTTGTATATGTCCACCTCTGTGGTGTAGTGGTTAGTGTGATTAGCTGCCACCCTCAGAGTCCCGTGTTCGATTCCCGGCTCTGCCACGAAATTTGAAAAAGTGGTACGAGGGCTGGAACGGGGTCCACTCAGCCTCGGGAGGTTAACTGAGTAGAGGGGGTTCGATTCCCTCCTCAGCCATCCTGGAAGCGGGTTTCCCATCCCCCCACAAGGCCCCTGTTCAGCATAGCAGGTGCGGCCGCCTGGGAGAGGTACTGGTCATCCTCCCCAGTTGTATTCCCAGACCCAGAGTCTGAAGCTCCAGGACACTGCCCTTGAGGCGGTAGAGGTGGTATCCCTCGCTGAGTCCGAGGGTAAACCGATCCTGGAGAGAAAACAGATTACGAACGAACGAACATTTGTTTTTAACGGTGGCCACCCTTACCTGGAGCCAAACACAAGCGGGTAAGGGAGTTTTGAACAAAATTGCATGCTCCCTTGCCTGCTGCAAGTCAAATCAAGAAATGAGTTATTCATTACAATTGTAGGCCCTCCTTACATAGGAGTTGAAGAAGGACCCCATTCCTTCTGCCAGTCAAAGTCGGTGTGGGTAGTAAGTCTACTGATTACAAAGCAGACACACGCTTTCTCGATCGCTACACATCGACATCAATGAATATATATAGATCTACATACGAAAGTATATGTATGTTTACAATATTGCAGACCTTCATTAACAGATTAACTGCTGCTAAACGGTACGTCATATCGACAAAGGATCGTACCGTAAGACGCAGTATTTAGCGACCTAAATGGCTGGTCCTATGATATTTTCTGGGGGTCAGAGTGAGTTAGAAACGTTTAATAGGGTGAAATTTTTATAGGATTATCTTACATTGCATATGTGACATAGCATTTGGCTCACACATTGGTGGGCCAATGTTCGTATAGAGTTTGGTGATTCTATATTTCCTGTAAGTGATTGGAAGTATGAATTATGCATGTAAAAAGTCAAAATTTACTTAAAATCGAGAAATAGAGACGAATTTATCGTATAAGGGATACAGATATAAAAAGTCATAAAACCAAGTTGAAGAAAACTCCAAATCGAACGGAGATTGTGCCATTCGTTATGTGATAGGACTTCCCGTTTATCCCACGAAATACCTCGAAACGAAGGTCTGCACCATCATTAAAATTGCCTCCAGATTTCGATATTCTTCGCGGATAAAAAGTGAAAAATTTTACGATCATGGAAGTTTTCCGTCCGTTACAGGCTAAAGGTATAATTTTACCAAATTTCAATTTTCTTGCTCGTCTTGCAGATTATGTCGCAATCTGAATTTTGGGTGGTAGGAGGGGGATTAGGACTTTCAGGAAACTACACCAAAAATATGCAGATGGTCATTATTACCCCCCAAAGGGGTAGCTGTATGAAAATTTCTCCAAAATAGTCAATGTACAGCCATACACAGTCGTTACGATTTTATTTATATAGATAGATAAGGAATATGCTCCACGTACAACACCTTTTGTGCTATGTCCGCTGACCTTAACCTGCAAAACAGACCGTTCATGATATCTCACTTATTAATCCTCCTGTCGAAAAATGCACGTGAGAAAAATGTTTTAGAAAGGAATTTCCATTAAGGATTGTAGATTTCCATTAATATCGGTTGTGCATATTTTGAGGGAGTGAAAAATCATGGTTTCGGTTTCGGATAAACTCCCAGTAAATTTAGGTATTCGGAAATAATATTGGCCCTAAAACATACTCAAGGACAAGTGGATTCTAAATGTAAAGTTCGGTAGAATTATATTCAGTAGTTTTTAAGTTATAAGAACTCATACAATCAAACAAACAGACACCAAAGCTAAGAAATATGCAGATGGTCATTATTACACCTGAAACGGATAACTGCACGGAAATTCTGGCAAAGTAGTCAATGTACAGACACACGGCATTTACGATTATATTTATGTAGATGACAGATAAGCATGGGCAAGTTTGTAAGTGCAAACCATCATTTCAAGATTTACTGCTCCTAAACGGTAGATCATACCAACAATCGGTTTGCACCCATGTTTGGTCTTAAAACATTTTCTCGTACCTCCCATATTTATCGGTTCGATTGAGTTACGGTATTTGAATAGGGTGAAAATTGGGTACATATTTAACATTTTACATTATTTTTCACATAATTATGTGGAAGCTCGAATCATGTAATTTGCTTCGCATATAGCCATTTGTCGTGTCAATGTGCGTGTCAAATCCGATGTCTCTATCTTTCCTATAAGTGTGACAAACTAAGTAACATACGTGTAGAAAGCACAAAATTTACGAACAATCGAAATATACA